>NC_143488.1:20861492-21033506 GCF_027475165.1 Benincasa hispida
TTTAGCCAGTTATTCATGTATCGTTAGAGTTTCGAGCTACAAGTCTATAAGGTCCCCTTGGTAACTTGAAATGTTCAAATTAACAAGAGGTATTTTGATTATATATGATATAATCGGTATGATGTATGAGATACATCTAATGGAGGATTGATGTAAATGAGATTTACATTAAGTACCATGGAATAGAAAAAGAACTATGGTTTATATGTTTCATTAGATGAAATATTAAAACTATAGGTTATAAATATAGTATGATAAGTTGGTTATCATTTATGTTTATAATAATATTAATTATTAGATAATTAATTCTTTTTCTTTTAAATAACCAAAGTAGTGGGTGGTTATTAGATCATGGTAACCGTGAGTTTAAAAGGAAAATGGTTTTCCTATTTTGAAAAGAAGTTTTTTTTACAAAAGTTTGAAAAGGATTTTTGAGTTTTCTCAAGGTGTAGAGAAACTCACGTGGTTTTCAAGTAAATACAGATTTACTAAACGATGGCTGGGCAAGCTAAACGATCGTGCAGGTGCGAGCTAAACGATCGTGCAGTGTTTACTAAACGATTGAATGGCTTTGTTAGACGATCGCTAGCCCAAGGTAAACGATCGTGTATGTCTGTAGGCGACAGACCGAGCTAAACGATAGAGCTAAACGATCGCATAGTTTTTGCTAGACGATCGCATAGCTTTATCTAAACAATTGGACATCGACCTATACGATAGGTATCAGCCATCTCCCACTTGCCCAGTCGTGTACGTGATCGTTGTTTCCTCCGTTCGTCAGCCTTATACCAATTTTGAATAGAGCCCACCCTCTAGATTCTCACACCGAGAATACCAAGGTCGCCTTATTGGTGGTATCAGACTCAACTCGACATCGTCGAGGTTTTCTTGAGGCCGTTCGTGGTGCTGTGGGGCCATTCACTATTGCGGAGGAGTTTGTGACCGAGGAGATCATTGAGAACGAGCACAAAGTATTCGTGTGGTGTTCCTGCTATGTTGCGGTCGTGTAGATCGAGTGTTCATGGTCACTATTGGTCGACCGATCGCGCAACGGAGCATGGAGACGTTTCTGTCAATGTGTGTAAAGTTTGTCTCTTTATGCATTTGTATTGTTCATGCTGTAATTTTTGAAAATATTTGTATAACCATTTGTTTTGAAGTCGACTGTAAATATATGTTAATTCATGATTGTTATTTGGAATAGTCTTGTTCCGTTGCTCATGGAAATATCTCTTCCGATTTCCTTCAATGTTGACCCTTCACAAATTGCTCTTAAGTGCAACAGGGTCAAAATAACCGTTTTACCCATGTAGTTACATCTAACTCCTTAAGTACCTTTGATTCCTCTAATGAACAATTAGTTATAATCCAACTATAGCTGAACCCTCTCAGGCTAGGAGAGGTTATGGTACCATATTGTTTAAGCTCTAGAATCGGCCCTTAAGAGAGTAATTTAACTACCTACCCTAACAATAGAAAAGAAGTGAATTTCTTCTTGTGTAGCTATGTTCTCAACTCCCCAATCAGACGATTCCCCAAAATGGTAGACATATTGAGTCGACGAATTTGGCCACTCTCACCCATGCAAATCAAAAGACTGCCTCATAGGCAGGAATTCACAACTTCTCAAGATTCAGGTCAAGTCACCTATGGTCATCTTAGTGAAATGTAAGTCTCTTCTTGCAACAGTGTTATAAAGAGAGACTATTCATTTCGTGGTCTAGTCTTATACAATCTTTCTGTCTAGGATAACCCCCCTCACATGTCTCTACATGACTAATCAGGATCAGACCATTTGTAGCACTTTACAACAACTGTAACAACTATAAAGTGAGTCGTATCTGTAGTGTCACAAAGAAAAAGTACCCAACCTTATCCATCTACTACAGATCGTTCAGGTTATTACTTAAACATGATCCAGTTGTATATTTCCATATAGATGTTTAAGTTACATAAAATAACCTAGGATTTTAGTTTATTAGATTGAGTCAATGCACATATAAAATAACAATTATTTTATTGATAACAGTTTGTTTATAGAAGTTTGCAAACTACGAGAACACAAGAGATTTAGGACACCAATCCCAACAATCTCCCACTTTTTTTAAAGCTAAGGAAGTGAAGTATACAATTGTTGACAATACAATAAGCTAAGGCATCCACTATACCTCAATGTCATCTTCCACTTGCCCTAAACAATATGCTGCATATCCTTGTAGACCCAAGATTTCTAGATGTCCTCGAACACTTTAGCCATGAGAGCCTTCATTAACAGATCCACAACGTTGTGCTCCAAAGCACTCTTCATGACAATCACGTCACCTCGTTGCACAATCACCTAGATCAAGTGATATTTTCTCTCAATGTTTTTGCTTCTTTTATGACTCCTAGGTTTCTTTGAATTTGTCACAACACCACTATTATCACAATAAAGTGTGATGGGCAAAGATATATTTCGAACGACTTCTAAATCAGTAAAGAACTTCCTCAGCTAAACAACTTCCTTTGCAGCTTCATAAGCAATTACATATTCAACTTCCATAGTTGTGTCCGCGTTGTATCCTTGCTTGATGCTTTGCCAGACTATAGCTCATTTTTTAAGAGTAAACATTGATCCTGATATGGATTTCTTAGAATCCTGATCAGTCTAAAAGTTAGAGTCCGTGTATCCTAGAAGGATCAAATCCTTAGATACATACACAAGCATATAGTCCCTCGTTCTTCGTAAATACTTGAGGATTGTTTTGATTGCTATCAAGTGATCTAATCTTGGATTTGATTGATATTTACTGACAATTCTTATTGCATAGCAAATATGAGGTCTGGTATATAACATTGCATAGAGAACTCATCTCATTTTCTCAACCTCTTGAGGATTCTTTGGACATTGTTTCTTAGAGAAGACAATTCCATGCCTAAAAGGTAATAAACCCTTCTTGAAATTGTGCATTGAATATCTGACAAGCATCTTATGAATATACGATGCCTGAGACAAGA
This sequence comes from Benincasa hispida, assembly GCF_027475165.1. Taxonomy (NCBI): domain Eukaryota; kingdom Viridiplantae; phylum Streptophyta; class Magnoliopsida; order Cucurbitales; family Cucurbitaceae; genus Benincasa; species Benincasa hispida. The sequence continues at coordinate 20,864,490 of NC_143488.1, forward strand.
CTAGGATTTTGTTCTTAGCATCTTTGATGATCTGGATCCCTAGAACAAATTGCGCCTCACCCAATTCTTTCATTTGAAATTGGGTGGCTTTCCATTTCTTTACACCTGTCAATAAGCTTATATCATTCTCAATGAGTAGGATATCATCCACATACAATACAAAGAAAGCTACTGAACTGTTGATGTTTTTCTTATAAACACAATGCTCATTAACATTTTGATCAAAATCATAAGGTTTGATTTCAATATCACATCGTATATTCTAAGATCGAGATGTTTATTTCAATCCATAAATGGACCGATTAAGCCTGCAAACCTTTTGCTCTTAACCTTGCTCAATGAATCCCTCTAGATGATTCATGTAGATGGTTTTTTTCAAGATTACCATTCAGAAAGACAGTCTTGACGTCCATTTGCTATATCTCATATGTAGGGATGAAAACCCTAAGGCACAAGGGAAGTCATAACATACAGAACCCAAAACGTATTTTAAAATGTCATTTAAAATCATAACAATTTTTTTTTTTGGAATAAAATCTATAGATCAAAATAGGTTAAACATGCAATTCTAGAAACAAAACCTATAAAAAGAAGAAACCCTACCTTGTAAACCTTTTGAGAATTCTGTGGAATTCTTCTGTGCGAATTGAGAATGGGCACCACCACTTAGATTCCTCCGTAGGAAAATTGAGGATTTGAGAATTGCGGGATTCTCTTTAGAAATCGGGATGATTTTGACAAAAACACGTGAGTTTTTTTTTTCCCAAAAGTATAAAGAGATTAAAAAAAAAATGCTCTTCTCTCTGCATCTTTTTTTAATACAGAGAAAATGAGAGAGAAAAGTGAGGAGACGTGGGATTCATCCCACGTCTCTAGTAACTCCCCTACGTGGGGACTTACATTTTCATTTAACTAAAATTAAATAAAATTATTAATTTAATTTAATTTAATAAATAAAAACCGACAACCATTTAAGTCATATTTAAATGGTTCCCTCTCACATAAACTATAGTTTTAATGTTCATCTAATGCGCATTAATTTTAATCTATAATTTTGATTTAATCAGTTTCATAAAATTAAAATTAAAATTAAATTAAATTAAATTAAATAATTAATTAATTCATCGATTAATTAGTCATCCAATTAAATATCACATATTTAATTTAATTTCCCGTTTGAATCATATCAAAAAACACTTCTCTCATTTAACCTATAGTTTTAAACGCATCAAATGCACATTATTTTTAAACTATGGTCTTCAATATGAATCTTATTCATATTAAATTAATACTTGAACTCCTTTTAAATATTTCATGGCTTTAATGCATTCAACCATGTCAATATCTTCCATTGTTTGCTTGTAAAATAATGGATCCTCAATCCCATCATCAAATATGATGCTTTGGGCTTCTGTTAAATATATGGAGCAATTAGGTGGGTTCATACCCTCCCACTACGTCGAGGCAATCTTAACTCTTGAGATGAATGTGCTTGAGTAGATGAATCGACATTAACAACCCTTGTTGATGTACTAACCTCTTCAACAACCCTTGTTGAAGTGTCAGTAGTTTCATTAGAAAGTTCACTTAATACTATTTTGTTATGTGTTTTGTGGTCCCTCATGTGGTCTTCTTCCAAAAAGGTAGCATTCGTCGATACAAATACTTTATTCTCATTAGGATTAAAGAAGTACCCACCTCTCGTTTCCTTGGGGTAGCCTACAAACAGGCTCAAATGAGGTTTCAACTTTTTAAGACTTGTCATTAACACATGAGTTAGACATCCCTAAATCCTGAAGTGGCGCAAACTACCTCTACGACCTCTCCATAACTCAAAATGTGTTTAAGAAACACTTTTTGAGTTGTTCAAGATATAAATAGCAGTCTCCACTACATATCTCCAAAACGAGTCATGAAGTTAAGCATAGCCCATGATAGACCGAACCATGTCCAATAGGTTCTATTTCTCCTTTCTGATATACCAATTTGCTAAGGTGTACCAGAGCTGAGACTTGGAATAGATTCCATGTTTTATCATATAGTATTGGAATCTTGAGTCCATATACTCTCCACCATGATCAGATTGTAGTGTTTTTATCTGTTTGCCTAACAAGTTTTCAACCTCATTCTTGTACTCCTTGAACTTTTTAAATGCTTTAGACTTGATTTGCATTAGGTAAAGATACCCATATCTTTCATAGATGAAATATTGCTAACATAGGTCTATGTATAATCAATTTTAAACCATTTAAAATTAATTTAAACTATGCTTGCATGCAACTCTTGATTATAAAATGTAATTCTAATTTCATTAACTGATAACTTTATTAAGAAAATGAAACAATTAAAACCTATGTCATGCATCTAATGACATACATTAAATATAACAATTATAATTTCTATATAGTTTCATGCTTCATGCATATCCATTTTCATTACATAATATAAAACTTATATATACAATAATGAAAATAAACAATACATCCATTATATAATATAACACTTATATTATACATCATACAATATAACTCTTATATTAAAATTAAAGGACTGTGAGATTCAATGTTGAAGCAGGAATCAGTCCCAATTTTAAATTTCGCAAAATCATGAAAATACAGAACCCTAAGTATGCATTCTAAACCAAAATTTACAACATGCTAAACAAAGGAGATCTTAAGGTTTAGAAATAACTAACCTCTTGAAGATAATAATTCTTCATGATCTCCACTGCACGAAAATCACGAATGATTTCGATCATGAACCCTTTGATGATCACGAACAAAGAACTAATTAATCAACACTTTGAACACTACCACAAGAAATACCTCTATATTCACCTTAAGGCTTCAGAATTATAGGAGTGTGCGGGATCTATAATTAATTTGTAAGAGGGAGAGCTTTTCTGAGAGAAGAAATTTTTGCAGGGAAGAAGTTCTGTAAAATGAAATTAATCTCATAATGCATAGAACCAACCAAGAAGAAGATCCTCCAAGTTTCTTAACTTCCCACGTCTATTTCAGAGAAAAATAAGGGGAGGGAGTTAAGTAACTCCCTCATCATTCGAATTCAAATAATATAATATAATTAAATTAAAAACAATTTTAATTTAGTCAATATATAACTATATAATAACCACCTTATTATATACTATATGCATATATCATACTATATTTTATATCTAACATAACAAATCACCTATAGTTTATATTATATCAAATATAATATAACCTATAGATTAAAAATTATCTCGATAACTTATAGTATTTAATGTGAATCAAATTCATATTAAATTAAGTATATGAATCCAATTCATATAATTAATATTTGAATCATATTCAAATATTTATCTCGTCTCAATATAAACTTTATATTATAATGTATCAAATACATTACTTTTAATTATAACATATAATTAATTTGAATAATTCAAATCAATCCAAAAATAACTTGATTCTCAATTAATTCCAGTTGAGCTTCAGAGGGTACCTTATGAACCTATATATTGAAGCTCTAATGGTACTTGAATAATTTATTAAACTTCATTTATTAAATTACTCAACATCCATTAACTGTCGGTCACTCCACTAAAGATTGACAAATGCACTCTTCGTACTACAGATATATTTCTGTGTCTATTGGATATAACTTGTCAACAGTGTGATGACCCCTCACAAATTGCTCGTAAGTATAGCTAGGCCAAAATTAACATTTTGTCCTGTAGTTACATCTAACTTCTTAAGTACCACTGGTTCCTCTAATGAACAATAAGTCATAGTCCAACTATGATCAAACCTCTTTTGGCCCAAGAGAGAGTAGCGCCACATTGTTCAAACCCTGAAATTAGCCCTTAAAAGAGCAATTTATATTATTACCCTGACGTTGAGGAATGAGTGAATTCCATCTTGTGTAACTGTGTTCCCAACTCCCCAATTAGATGAATCCCCAAGTGGTAGGCATATTAAGTCGGTGAACTAGTCATTCTCACCCATGCAGATCAAAGGGTCACCTTCATAGATACGAGTTCACAACTCACTCAGGATTCAGGTCATGTCACCTATGTTCATCCTGGTGAAATGTAAGTCTCTACTATTAATGGTGTTATACAATGAGACTATTCATTTTATGGTCCGGTCTTATACAAACCATTTTGCATAGAACACCCTTACTCTCATGTCTCAACATGAATGATCATGATCAAATCATTTGTAGAACTTTAGAATAATTGTAACATCTACAAAGCGAGTCGTATTCGTAGTTTCACCAGGATAAGGTACCTAGCCTTATCCATCCACTACAGACTATTTAAGTTATTACTTAAACACAATCTACCTATATGTCTCTACATACATTAAGCTTCGGAAGATAACCTTGGATGTTTGTTTATTGGTTTTGTGGGTTAATGCTACTAAACATTGAATAAAATACCTCAAATTTTATGAAATAAATAAACTATTTGTATCAATACAATTACAAACTACAGGATCCATGAGATTTAGGGCATCAACCTCAACAAAAATATAATGCATGGACATGTTACTATGCATGCAATCATATAATATAACATTTGTATTAAATGTGATGCATGAGCCTGCTTAATTAAATCATGCAATTATATATAACATTTATATTAAATGATGCATGAAATAAAGTTTATCCTATTGGGGGATTTTTATACTATATGGCATACACTATGAAATATAATAAATAAACTATTTATCACACATATAATAAATATAAAAGCAACATTGGACCGAAATTGGCATCTTAAACATTAATTAAACTAATATAACACTTATATTAACTTAATTAATGAAAAAAAATAAAATAGTTAATTATTAAAAATTTAAAATTTAAAAAATACAAAAAAACTAATCTGCCTTCAGGTTGTTGCAACCTAGGCTCGAAGCCATGATCAACATGGTCTCATGCACACACGGACATCCGAAGCGTTGTAACGCTTTGTGATAGTGTTATGACGTTGGTTTTGTGTTGCCACAATGTATCCCTAGATGCTCGTATTATTGTGATGCTTTGTGCAGCATTGGCCACAATACCACTATTATCACAATAAAGGGTGATAGACTTTGACATGTCAGGAACCACTTCCAAATCAGTCAAGAATTTCCTTAAGCCACACAGCTTACTTGGCAGCTTCACAAGTTGCTACATATTTAGCCTTCATAGTGGAGTCAACAATGCACCCTTGCTTGGTGCTCCTTCAAACTACAACCCATCCGTTAAGAATGAACCCTAATCCTGAAGCGGATTACCTAGAATCCTTATCAGTCTGGAAATAAAAGTCAGTGTATCCTATAAGGATCAATCCTTAAAACCATACACGAGCATGTAGTCCCTCGTTCTCTGAAGATACTTGTGGATGTTCTTAACAGTAGTCTAGTGATCAAATCCTGTATTAGACTGATACCTACTGACTATCCCCACTACATAGCAGATGTTAGGTCTAGTACATAACATCGCATACATCAAGCTACCAACAATCGATGCATAGAGGATTCGTCTTATTTCCTTGACCTCTTGAGGTGTCTTAGGACATTGTTCCTTAGCCAAAATAACTCCATGCCTGAAAAGGAGAAAACCTCTCTTGGAGTTATCAAGCATTTTGTCAATGTATGATGTTTGACACAAGGCCAACATTTTGTAAATTCGATCCCTAAATATTTGAATACCCAGAACAAACTGCGCCTCTCCTAGACTTTTTATTTAGAATTGGGTCGCTAGCCAATTTTTAATTTTAGTCAGTAGACCTATATCATTCTCAATGAGTAGGATATCATCTGAATACAACACAAGAAAATCTATTGAACTATTTATGATTCTCTTGTAAACACAAGGCTCATCAACATTCTGATCGAAGCCATAAGATTTGTTTGCAATATCCAATATTATATTCCAGGATCGAGAAGCTTGTTTTAATCCATAAATGTATTGATTAAGCTTGCAAACCTTTTATTCTTGTCCTTGGGCTATGAATCCCTATATGGTCTCCTCAAAATTTCCATTCAGAAAAGCAGTTTTGACATCCATTTGCCAGTGAGCGGAAGGGATCATTCCAAAGTCCATTGAGAAAGAACACGGACAATTACGATCCAACGAAAGAGATTATGTATAAACAATAAATTACAAGCATGCTTCTTTAATTAAACCCAAAGGATCGAGTATATAATACCTTTGAAGAACTCCTTGTTCTAGTATTCCTTTAATCAATCAACAACGCGTAAAAAGAAGAACTCGAACGCAACAATCAGAAAAACCAACAGCATGAACTGAAGAATCCATGATCACTATCGAGTGCAACTCGATCCTCGAGTCTCGAACGAAACAAGAACACCACCACAAGAGTTACCTTGGTATTCTCATTGTGAGAATCCAAGAGTTGTGGGCTCTGAATGACTTTCGATAGAGGATGAAGGAGCTAAATGGTCGAGTAGACAATCAAGTATGAAATAGAGGAAGGAAGTCTATCATATAGACTTGATACTCGATCGTGTAGAAGAAGAAGCCTATCGTATAGACTTGCTACTCGATCGTGTAGTAGAGAGAAACTATCAATAGTAAACTCGATACTTGATCGTTTAGGCAGTGAGATACTATCATTTAGTAAAACTCTTTAACTCGATCATTTTTCCTTTTGTGAAAACGATATATTAATGAATCATCTGATTTTGGAAAACCATTTTCCTTTTTTATCTCATAGTTACCATAAACCGTGCATAACTTCCCAGTCAAGTCGGTTATTAAAGAAAAAGAACAATTAATTATCACATAATTACTATGTTATAAATAAATTTAATTAATTTAATTATTTCATATATAATCAAATTTCCTCTTGTTAATTTGAACAATCCAAACTAACCCAAAATCTGATACTCAACTTGATCCCATTGAGCTACCAAGGGGAGCTTATGGACCTGTAGCATGAAGCTCCAGTGGAACTTGAGTAACTGACTAAACTCTTTAACCACAATATCCACTATCCATTAACTATCGAACACTCCACTAAAGATCGAAAATTGCACTATCCATTAACTATCGGAAACTCCACTAAAGATCGAAAATTGCACTCTTCGCACTACAGATATATTTCTGTGTCCATACAACCAATCAATAGTGTGATGACCCTTCACAAATCGCTTGTAAGTACAGCTGGGCCAATTTACGATTTTTCCTATGTAGTTACATCTAACTCCTTAAGTACCACTGATTCCTCTAATGAACAATAAGTTATAGTCCAACTATAACTGAATCCTCTCTTCTCAAGAAAAGGTGTGGCCACTATGTTCAAGACCTGGAATCAGTCTTTAAGGGAGCAATTTATCTACTTACCCCAGCTTCGGGGAATGAGTTGACAGCTCCCCAAACAGAAAAATCCCCAAAATGGTAGGCTTGTTGAGTTGACAATCTGGCCACTCTCACACATACAAATCAAAGGACCGCCCTCATGCGCAAGAGTTCCCAACTCACTCACGATTAAGGTTATGTCACCTATGGTCATTTTAATAAAATGTAAGTCTCAATTATCAATGTTGTTATATAAACAGACTAATCATTCCGTAGTCCAGTCTTATATAAATTCTTTGTATAGGATACCCTCGCTCGCATGTCTCCACATGAATGGTCAGAATCAGACAATTTGTAGCAATTTACAATACTTGTAAAATCTACAAAGCGGGTCGTATCCATAATGTCACCAAGATAAGGTATCCCTCCTTTACCAATCTACTACAGACCATTTAGGTTATTACTCAAGGCATGAGCCACTTGTATGTCTCCACATACATGCTTAAGTTACATAAAATAACTATGGATCTTAGTTTATTGGATTGAGTAAAAGTTTATAAAATAACACTTATTTTATTAATAACAATATGTTTACAGAATCTTTACAAACTATGAGACTACCAGGAGATTTAGGACACCAATCCCAACAATCTTTCACTTTTCCTAAAGCCTCGGGAGACTAATATACAATACAAAATAGTACAAAAAACAATAAATTAGGGCATACTCTTTACCCCGGCAACATATCCCACTCTTCTAGACAAGGTGTTGCATATCCCGTAGACCCAGAATCTCCAGATGACCCTCGAACACTTTAGCCCTGAGAGCCTTTGTAAACGGATCAACAATGTTGTGCTCCAACGCGATCTTCGTGACAATCACATCACCATGATGCACAATCTCCCAGAATAAATGATATTTCTGTTCTATGTGCTTGCTTTTTCGGTGACTCTGAGGTTCTTTAGAATTTGCCACAGCCTCGATATTATCACAATATAGTATGATCAGCAAAGACATATTTAGAACAAATTCCAAATCAGTAAGAAACTTCCTAAGCCAAATAACCTCTTTAGAAGCTTCATAAGCGGCTACATATTCGACTTTTACAGTGAAGTATGCGATGCATCCTTACTTGATGCTTCACCAAACTATAGCCCCTCCATTCAGAGTGAACACTAACCCCGATGTTGATTTCCGAAAATCTCTATCAATCTTAAAGTCAGAATCGGCAGTTAGTAAAGAACTATCCGCATATTGGGATTTCTGATAGTATCTTGATGGAAACCTTTTACAATGGCCTAGACCCATCAACACGAGCAGTTGCCGACTTTTCTGTAGAGGGAGGATTAATGAATAAGTCATATATGGAAGCAAAGGGCATCTTGGATCGTATATCGTGACATTCTGACGAATGGATTGATAATGGGCTTGAGGTAAAATGTCTGGAACCATAAAGAGTAGAGAGGGTCGATGTGCCAACAGACACAATGAGCGAATTGATCGAGCAAATGACCACGATGACATCGCTCCTCCAGACGGTGGCTAATCAGCAGAAAAATCATTACTCCGAGGGAGCAGTGCATTCAAAGTCAATGGTCAGCGGATCAAACCCTATTATGGAGGTGACTTCGATCGGCGCATGGACACCATTGATTTGGGAAAGCAGGATTAAAATGCCTGCAGGGAAAGCGATTACGGTAACTCTGAGAACTTCTTTCATTCGGCCTTCCCATCTATGTTTACTTGCCTTTTTTATAGCTTTCTTTCATCATTTGTTTCATGTTGTAATTGTTCTTTAGTAGGAGTAGTCGTTAATGCTCTAAGAGTTTCATGTCGCATATGTTTCCTTACATTACATGTAGTAGCGCTGGCACATGTTTTTGTGAATGTTGGATAAATTAATCTCGTCAACTTGAGTTAGGAAGAGAAGAAAATAAACTGGCATATAACGAAAGGATGTGTGTAGTAAAGGGAAAGAAAATGGAGATATGCATCTAATACACCCAATTACATTGCGGTGAGAGGTGTGTTGCACACATATGTGTCCTTTGCCCGGCCTTAGTTAAATGCACTATATTGAGGCATCCTCTAGAAATGTATTTAGTTAAGGGGTGTGCTACGGGGATGTATGTGTGTTGACCGTCCTTAGCAAAAATGTATTTGCGTTTATTGGAAGCATGCTGTGAGCTGCAAATCATGCACCCGTCCGAATCTAATTTTGTAACTTCACCAAATTCTTTGAGTCTTGTACAGGCATAAGAAATTTTTGTTTGTAATGCGACCATTTGTAGTATATTCGCATACTTTGTTAATAGCAATACAATCAAAGTACATAATTCACTCTACTCTTTGCCTGTGCCTCTTTCTTTATCTTCTTTTGTTAATGTTTGCTATATTTTTATTCTTGTATTTTTTCGATCTTCATTGCGTTGCTATGATGTATTATATGTTACACTTAGAAACATTTCCTGTACTTAGTAAATTCTGACTAACATTTAGTTAACTCTTAGTTTAGCAGTACTTTATCTTTTATCTTTCAAAGTCCTGCTCAAACCTTCTTTTTGGAATTTTCTTCTAAGTGTTTGTCTAGTCTACCCAAACAACGCAATGAGGACCTTGCTCATCTTTAAATTTGGGGTGGGGAAGGTCTGAGCAGATGAACTTAGAAGTATGCAGTATTTCAAAAAAATGCGTCTACTTTCATTTGGAAAACAAAAACAAAAAGAAAAACAAAAAAACAAAAAACAAAATTTTTATGCAAAACTTCAATGTCAGCGCAAAGGAAAATTTCAAAACTATTCCCAACCTGATAAGAGTTTAGTTGTGAAAGAAGCCTGCTCATAGTTGGATGTTCGTATGACACCCGTAGGAGCAAGCCAAAATGAAGGTGGGTTTCCAAGAACAACGTAGTATAAGCCAAAAAGGGAAAAAGAAGGCAAGGGACAACTCCTTTGATTATCATGAGTTAAAGTTAGAACTGGCACACTACCGTAGTTGGATGTTCGCATGATACCCGTGGGGACAAGCCAAAATGAAGAGTGTAACCATGACCAACTGTCTCTAAGTGAATAAATGACGCAAAGTTTTGCTCACAACATATAGTTACATCAAGTTGTTTTGATAAAGAAGGATAAACATTCTATTTTGAAAACTAGAAAAGTTTATTTGAGCAGGATTTAGCTACATAAAAGAATAAAGTAGGGCTTGCTAAGAATTAGCAAGGATAGAAGGAAAGTGCGATGTCAGGGAATGTGCCTAAGTGTAACATTCGAAGCAACCAATCATAGCAGAAATATAGGATAGGAATGGAGCATGATTGCCTTAGTAGAAGATATGCTTGAGGACGAGCATATGTCTAAATTTGGGGGTGTGATAGTAGAAATACAAGTTATTTATGTCATCTTATCTAGATATTGCAGCCAAAAGTTAGTAATTATGCGCCAATTGTATGAAAATTAACCTAGTATGACAATAATTATAAATGTTTGCAATTACACCCATTAACACCAAAAAGATGGAGGACCGGCCAAACTTTACTCTATTTTGAAGGACACCAGGTCACTGCTTGCATTCAAGGCTCATGAGAAACTAATCAATGCATCTCTGTCACATTGCACCCATCAATCAACCATGAAGAGACGATTACCGAAGTAACGGTGCAATGCGACAGTCGGTCCAGAGTTATGATTCGACCGCATGCGATAATAAAAACAAACACCGCATACGAACCCATGATCGAAAGATGCAGTTGAGCAACACAAAGGCGGAGGATTGAGACACGTGTACAACTAACCGTTGTGCAGATTTGACGTTCGATTCCATAACAGAAGGAATAATATCCCTCAATCTTCGAAATTTCCATAACAAAAGTGGGGACCATAAGGTCGAGTCAAAGGATCTGCTCTTATAAATACCCCAACGAATTCAAAGAAAATTATTCTATTTGATACCGAGCTAAGTGCTGTAAGATTTTAGAGAGAAAAAGGTTGAGCTGAGTGCTGAAAAGAAGGAATCTGGGAAGAGAAAGAGATAAGGCCAAGAGGTAAATCTCAGATCCGACCAGCTGTATACCCAATCGAAGCTCTGTGCAGAAACCCCTGCTACCGGTGGAGCAAGCCTGAGAGGGAAGCTCTTCCTACCATCGAAACCATCCTAGCCGGCAAGCAGATCTCCATTGAATCTGTGCCAAGACATTGGCACCTGATTGCATCTGCTCTATCTCCCTTTCACTTTATTCCATGTTTTCTTTATCTCTTCATTCACACATCATGTATCAAACACTTAGTAGAAATATTGAATGTTTCAATAGATTTCGTTTACCATTCTCTGTCTGTTTCCGTTCATCCATTAGTCACTTTCTTCATCATGTTTTACCTTGATGAGCAATATGAATCACCAAGAACTTAATATGTGTTAAAGTTATAAAATACGTTTAGCTAAAGCATGCTTGATGGCATCTTCACCTGTGAGAGCAGAAGTGAAGATGTCATTCTGATCTATCGAGAGAAGGTCAGAAGAGAGCGTTAACTAAAGTGAGTAGTACTTCCAGACATGGAAGCAACCTTGTGCTCATTACGTTAAACTTTGTTTCACTACAGACATGTGGGAAACACAGCCGATCACTGAGAGGTGTACGCCAAGAGAAGAGTGGAACAGTATTTGTACCTTCAATTCAATTAAGAACTTGCGTTGTTTGTAATACTTATCTTTCTCTTTCTAATCTGTTCACAAGACTTGTCGTCGCATCCCACGTCTTTGCACAATCTTCACAGCCAGCCTTAATCCTAGTTTCTTGCACATAAAGCCTGTATCTTGTAACATCTAGTTTAGGTTTATTGTATTTTTATGTTTTATCACATTTTTACCGATTTTCTTTATTTTACTATAATTTACATACTGTACACACTTTTATAAAGAATTGAAAAACCCGGTCGCATATACCATGAACATACCGCAATAACCGACACCACTTCCCTGTGTTTGACCTCAGATCACACCCAGAAACTTGTGGTGGAATTACACTTGGTTCCATCGTAAGGAAACTTGTGACAATGCAGGGCATACTACTTGATCATCTCTAATAAACGCATAAATAGTAATAGTATCGTATCATCATGAGCATTGAATATCATACATACAAATCACGTATTATAATGCATAGGGAATCCATCTCATTTCCTCAACATCTTGAGGTGTCTTAGGACACTTTTCCTTAAACTAAACAATTCCATGCCTGAAAGGTAATAAACCCCTCTTGGAATCCTGCATCGAGTACTTGATCAACATGTTGTCAATGTACGATACCTGAGACAAGGCCAACCTTTTGTTCTTACGATCTCTTATGATCTGGATCCCTAGAATAAACTGCACCTCTACTAAATCTTTCATTTAGAATGGGCAGCTAGCCATTCTTAACATCAGTCAGAAAACCTATATCATTCCTAATGAGTAAGATATCATCCACATATAACATAAGGAAAGCTACTGAGCTGTTGATGATTTTCTTGTAAACACAAGGCTCATCAGCATTCTGATAAAAGCCATAAGATTTGATCACACTGTAAAATCTAATGTTCCAAGATGTATATGCTTGTTTTAATCCATAAATGGACCTATTAAGCTTGAAAACCTTTTGCTCTTGATCTTGGTCAATGAATCCTTTTAATTGAGCCATGTAGATGGTCTCCTCAAGATTACCATTCAGTAAGGCAGCCTTGACGTCCATTTGCCATATCTCATAATCATAAAATGTGGCTATGGGTAGGAGAATCCGAATAGAGTTTAACATGACAACAGGTGAGAAAGATTATTCATAGTCCACTCCCTTAACCTGGGTATAATCCTTTGCCACAAATCTAGCCTTAAAGGTCTGTACCTTTCCATCTGCATCTCTTTTCCACTTGTAGATCCATTTATAACCTATAGGTCTTACTCCATCAGGTTGATCCACGAGCTCCCAGACAGAATTGAAGTACATAGACTCCATTTCCTGATTCATGGCTTTAATCCATTCATCTTTGTCAACATCTTTCATTGCTTGCTTATAAGAAAATGGATCCTTAACTCCATCATCAGCCATGGTGTTTTGGGCTTTAGTTAAACCCATTTAACGTTCAGGTGGGTTCACAACCCTCACACACTTTAAGGTAGTCTAAACTCTTGAGATGGTTGACGAGATGAACCAACATCAACAACTCTTGTTGATCTATCAACCTTTCAACAACTCTTGTTGAACTTTCAGTAGTCTAATTAGAAATCTCATTTAAAACAAGTTTACTTTGTGGCTTATGATCCCTTCTGTGATCTTCTTCTAAGAAGATTGCATTTGTCAATACAAACACCTTAGGTACTATAACCCAGATACCTTCTCAAAGTCTTTCAATATCGGGTTAGTCAAGTTATCATGCCCCAAATGCCTTCTCGAAGTCCTTCAGTATTAGGCTGATTAGATACCTTCTCTATGTCCTTCAGTATCGAGCTATTTACATCATTATAGTCCAGATACCTTCTCCATGTCCTTCATCATCAAGCTGCTCAGATACCTTCTCTATGTCCTTAAGTATCGAGCTAACCATACATTTAAGCTACACATTCATTAATATGTTGTACTAGAAATATGACACTAAGCTTAGCTCATGTATAACTTTAGTACATAGTATTGAAATGCACTTAGGATACCTACTCTACCTTCAGTATTCTTCTTATATTCCCTTAAGGATACCAACGCTATCCACTAATATAATAGGTTAACATTACTAAGGCCTTAACATCACCCCTAACACATGCTTTATAACTTAAGAACAAGTTATCTTAAATCATTTTAAAATTTTCTTTTGAAAATGTTAACACGTGTTAAACATGAGAACCATACATAGGAATTCATGTTTCAGCCCTAGTATAAGATAAAATTTGGTAAACATAAACTCTCTACCATCTTGGCATCCCCGGAAGTCATGCACGATGTGCTTAGCATATAGTTTCCCCTAAATTGTATGGGAGGTCACCTAAGTCGGAATAATAGACACCAATTCTCGACTGTCTTCTTGACCTACCTATAATCTTAACGTAACTCGAGAATACCATCTTCCTCTTTCCCATACCTAGGGTTGGTACATCCCAAGGTGACGTATCGAGTCTAGATGCTCCTGGTTTCCTGTTCCCAATAAAAGTACCCCTAGCTCTTCCAATTCATTTGTCAGCATCCCGGAAAGTGCCTATGGAATCAATGTACCCAGGATCAAACTCACAGTAAATTTGATGCCCTCTCTAGGTAGCACGCTTGATAATCCTTGCTTCTCGCATAACACTAGGATTCAACAACCATAAACATGCTAGTTCTGTATAAGTACTTTGCTAGTTACAATATCCGAAATTTCTCCGTTACCCTCTGGATCATTGTACAAACCCTCTTCTAAAAAGGGAGGTCATCCCATTGCTAAACTCTTGTAAACTCCATTAAAACCCCGTCTTTGGCTTTAGTGGTGTCTAGCTAATTTTCCCATCTAACAAGTCATCCTTCGCTCTAATTGAGCTACATGATCTAACTGTGAACATTTCTTTCCTAACAGGACTTACCTACCCACACTGGGAGCAGTCATCCCTTTCATGGTAACACCTACTTGAATGTTTCGTGCCTTAGTTAGCACCTAAAAGTTTCCTGGTTGTACCAACCGCTAGCTGGCCAGTACGTCCCGTTGATGTTCTAATAGCTGAACCAGCTGCAAGTCTCAATCTCTTCTTGCACAAACCTTGCTGGCTCGTAACTTCTTGTCCTTCCATATCTGACCATTCAACAAATGGAAGTCTGAAATTCTCATCATTTGATTCTACCGAAAATTCCCAGTGGTTTCCTTTACCTACCCACCGCTACTCCTCTCCAGCCAAACTTTTTTTATGCGAATGGTTTTCTCTACTAATTGGGTAAGATCCTTCCAATTAGTTGTACAACTAACTACTATGCATGTTTCTCTTCGCAAACGTTTAAAACGGTTTAATTCTAACCATACTTCAGCATCTTCTAAAGTTGGGGTACCTGTAGATGTCATTAAATTTAAGGCTTTTACCTTTCCATACCTTATCTCAACCTGGATCCCTCTAACTGGACCAAACACCTGTCACCAATCTTTAGGCGGTTCTGTCAAATACTCCATTCTTTAATTGAGGATCTGATTTCCCCCTGAGGTGCACGAGTTCCCTTCTAGAGTCATTCCCTGAACCACTAGATTGTTACCCTTTTTCTTTGTAAAATCTGGATTCCTTTCTAACTTTGGAATCTCTAACCGTAGGGGTTAGAACCGCCATCTGTTGTCTATGTGCTCTACCTGCCACTTCCTCTTTACATTCTTTACTTACTTAAGTAGTACACATGCTAGGGACTCACACTAAGACTCGAATTTATGCATGAACTCTCTTCGTTCCCAAAATCTTATGCTCTGATACCAGCTTGTCACACCCCTTTCCCAGATTACCCTTTAAACCTACAATGAGGTTTGACTGCAGCAGTTACCAACCATCTTACTGGTACTTACTGCCTACTGACCTGCTTAACTTGACTTGAAATGTACATCTATATATGTATGGTCAATCATCAACTTGAGAACAAATGACAAATCATTAAATGAGTTATACATTACTCTTCAATAATACAATTTATACACTTTACGTAAATAGAAAGCCCACCAAACTCAACTAGTCCCTATAAGACATAATACATGTGTACTACTTATTACAAAACCCTCTAACTGAACTTCTAACATTTTGGTCTTGAGTGGAAGAGCAACAACAGAGTCATCTTCTGGGAATGACCCCTACCTGTGGAGAAAACATTTAAACAGGGTGAGCTAAAAGCCTAGTGAGTGACTAAACATTGAACATAAAAGACATATACATCAATCATGTCTAACAAGGAGATCATGAACTGAAAAGTGTTGCTAAGAATGAGAAATTAGCCAAGCAAGTAATTACATAACACTCTTCCTACTAGAGTTTAACCATAACAAGGTATCATAAGCCTCAACTCTGGGAGACCCATAGGTCTCATCTTCTACATTAAATATCTTTACACGAGAGCGACTCCTATGGTATGCTCTTGTACATAACCTTACCGAACCTCAACCTTGTTGGGGCAGGGACCCTCCGACCCAAAGACCACCATTACCTTAGTCAAGGTGTGTCACTCATGTCCATTACTTAAACCATTAACTGTTGCTCATCGAACGGCTTCATAACACTTGAAGCATAAGTATGATTACGTTCCATGGATACTTTCTGAACCTTAATTGAGAACGAGCATTCATCGTTCAAGCTCCAATGTCTGTATCACTCCAAGAGACCCATACTTTGGACTCCGTTAATAAAACATGGCCTAGGAGCCCACACATCAGCCTCTAACTTATGGCCAAAGAGACCCATACTTCGACCTCTTCTTCCAAACCTTCTATGTGCATGTGGAGTCATTAAGTACCGTCAACACCTTAGGTACTTCCTGGACACCTTCCATGCTTTTAGTGTTCGACTAACTAAAGACATATCATGCTTTACGTTACATCCTTTATAAACCATCCAGAACGTAGCCTTACACTTAGCATTTGTGGAAACTTTGCTACTGTCCTTAGAATGCATGCTTCACATAGGATACCTTTATGCAATAAGGCTATCATGTCACCTTGGCATGCAATCAACCAAGCACGTACTTGAGGAAGATGCTAAGCAACATCATGTAGCTTATTTTCTTGGGACCTATGAACTTATCAACAATTATCCATGAATGACATAGTTCATCCCTCCTCATAGTCCTTGCTAATACGGAGCCAGCTCAACGCATAGCATTCTTCATTAATAAGTTTTATTGGAACTTGACTTCATCTCTTGGGATGTGGATCCTCTATCCATGACCTTCCTAGTCATACTGACCCTTCGTAGTTAGGATTCTATCATCAATCGTCTCGAAGCTCGGTTACCACTTTGAGGCAGAATCTTTCTAGGGCAACATACCTCATAAGCACTAGACTCTCATTACTTAGAACATTGTGCCTGAACCATAACTATCCATATTCTATAAATTATTAAACTACAAAGCATTCGTAATGTTGGATCGATAGTAGCACGTAGCAGAAGAGAACAGGACCCGTAAGCACTCTAATTCATTAATTTTGGCTGAAAAGAAACATGCTAAAATAGAGTTTAATGGGTTTCAAGAACATATCTTGGCCAAACCTTGAAATCTTTATTTCCAACTGCTAAATCCTCCAAATCTTTGTGCAGACCACCACAAGATCTTCCTTACTATTCTCTTGGAGCTCTAGATTGAATTGTGGGACTCAAAATAAGCTGGAATCGAAGAGAATTTGGAGAAAGCTCACTACAATAACCAATATGAAGAAAACTTTCTTCATCCGAATTTTTCAGAAAAATTCTATCGATTCTTCACCCAGTATATTGCAAACTATCATGCAAAGAGATTTGCTGCATGGGATGAACTCATGCTTGGAGTAAATGAAGGAAGAGTTTGGTTTCCTTGTGAGCTACTATTGAAGATGACAATGGAAAAATGATTTTTTTTCCTTTTTGTGTAATTTTTCTATTTCCAAAATCTATTTTGATTTTAAAATCATATTTTATTTCTAAAATCAAAATTTATTAATTTTACAAATTAATTTTCTAATAAAATTAATAAATAATTATTTAAACAATTTAAATAATTCTAATCAATTTAATATCCAATATTAAATTAATTTTTACACAAAATCATCTTCATATATTTAAATCATATTTAAATATATTTTCTCCAAATTCATTTGATTGTAATTTGAACATTTCAAATTAACTTATCACGCTACTCTAGAGCTAATCCATTTCCGAGCTAGTAAAGGGACATCGTGGACCTACAGATCATGGACTCTAATGATCCGAGATTAATTGGCTAAACTCATTAGACTGATTTAAACCCCATTCGTTAAATGGGTCACTCCACTAAAGCCCATGGTTGAACTTCCCTAACTATAGATATATTATGTGCACTCGGTATAACCATGATTAGTCAGTCAACCCTTCACAGATTGTTCGTAATAACGGTTGGGTCAAATCTCTGTTTTACCCCCAAAATTACCTCTAGTTCCTTAAGTCCCCATTGATCCCCTAATGAACAATTGTTTTGTGATCCAATCAACAAAACCAAGTCCCTCTTGGGCGAATGAGAGGGCGGGGCCTTGTTCACGACTCAGAATCAACACTTAAGGGAACAACCTCTCTACTATCCCTAAAGCGGGTAGGAGTGAATTCCCTCTTGCACCCTATGTTCCCAGCTATCTATCCAGTCTTACCTAAAAAATGACAGTCTTATTGAGCCGGCGCTGTTGAGCCAACCCTCACCTATGCAAATCTAAGAATAATCCCAAATAAACAGGAGTTCATAGTTCACTTAGGATTAAGGTCAAGTTACCTAGGTCATCGCTTTGAAATAGTCAGTCTTAAATAGTAAACAGCGTTATAAAGTAAGAGTGACTCATTTCATGGTCCGATCTTGTACAAACCCTTTTGCGTGAGGATACCCCCACTCCTCTTATCCAACATGAACGAATTAGGATCACTTCGTTTATAGCACTTTGTAACTCCTTGTAATAACTACAGAGCAGGCCATATCCAATAGTGTTACCAGAATAAGGTACCTAACCTTATCCATATACTATAGATCATTTCGAATATTCACTCGAACCTGATCCACCTTTATGTCTCCACATAAAGTTCCAAGTATTCATCCAATTGTCAAGGGACTTTTAGGTTTATTGGATTTCTATTCAAGCAATAGATCTATTCAATAACACCTTTATTGAATTTTCAGAATAAGTTCTATTGTTTATATACCCTGAGTTTTAGGATATAAAACCCAAAACGTAAACATCAACAAGGTAAATAGCTAGGTAAACGTTTGAGGCTGGCTACCAATAAGTGACTTTTCACAAAGCATGACTTATTAAATCATTCATAATGTTTGTAAGCACTAGAGTCATTCACTGCCTTTGGTAAATCCCTTTAAGATTGATGAGCTTCTCCTACTAATGTCAACCTCGTGAACACACCAAAATACTTTAGTTACCGGTCAAGGTTTCCCTTTTTAGACTCGTTTTCAGAAATAAGCTCACATTTACACAATTCGCTTTCAAATCTTCTTAACTTACCTTAGGGCAGGTACCTAGTCGAATTTAAACGGGCTTAAACTTTAGTGGGTCGCCTTCTTTCTGATGCCTAAACCCAACACTTAGTAGGGTCTTTGGGGTGCCACGCCCAAGTTAAACAAGTAATTGCCTGTTCGCCTAAAAATTTCCAGATTCAGCTTATAATGTCAATAACTCAAAATCCATAACTCATTTTAAGAAAATTCCTTTTTCAAACATACTCGGAATCGTGTTGACAATGTTACCTCAAAGTTTCAACATAAAACTCTCTGTGGTTTGATCTGGAGCTTTAAATCTTCCCCAGTGTCCCTAGACCATGAAGCTGCCTACTTGTTCAAGACTTTCTAAGTTTATATTCTAAAATATGCTACTCAAATTCAATGTGTTAACTTGCAAAAGTTAATTCTACGAACTTACTCCTAAGGGTGGTTCGATCCAGATCTATGTTTCTTCGTCGAGTGCCCGAAACGCCCGAAAAATGCACCTTCGACTCTTTCTTCCTTCTCCGACCCTCTTCCAGTGAGATCTCTCTTCCAAAGGGTCGATTTCAGAAACTAGATTCGTAGAGCTTTCTAATGGAACCAAGTTTGTTTGATTTTCTCAAGAAAATCGTTCCAAAACGAGCCCTATAAGTTCTCCTCCTTTTTATACTACTGTCCAGCCCTTCACCTAAAATCTCCTTAAGCCACCTCACCCATTAATGGAGATTGAGGGTTGATATTAAGCCATCTGTCTAGGCAACTAAAAGAGGAGTCTAAAACTGAGCATTTAATTCTGAGTTTATCGAGCAACCCATTTCTCATTGAGGAAACTCGATGAGGAGAGGTCCTTACTCGACAGACATTTTCAAGACTGTCTATTAAATATTTGATGGGAGGACTCACTACCTGATGGGAAACTCGATGCTGGGAGCTCGGTCGACATGCGAGCCTTCTTTTTTCATCCTCGACACTCGCCTCTTTCCTTGCTCACATATACTCGACACTCGGCAGCATCTACTCGATGCTTGACCCTTCTCAATTACTCATACTTGACGCTCATCTTCTTCTTGCTCACTTATACTCGACGCTCGATAGCATTTACTCTATGCTCGCCTGGCTCTTACTCGATGTTCAAGCATCCTTCATTTGCTTCAACACTTAGCCAAAAATTCCCCTTGTAAAGCCCGTATGATATGTAATGAGAGCTAGGCTCCTCCCTTACTTAACCATTTTTCTCCTGTTTGCCAAATCTCATTTTTTACTTCAGGATGTACAAATCCAATTGAACTTAGATGCTTAACCCAACATTTTGCTTAACTTAACGATAAACACAGTATAAAAGGGAAAAGTGAGGTGCGGATCTTACAACCTACCACCCTTAAAAGAAATTTCATCCTTGAAATTTACTCAAACTTACTTCGGTTAAGGGTTACCCCTTTTGTAAGCCTTATATTCCTCCCAAATGCCACGCTTCCACTGGCAACTCTGATACTACTATCTTAGCACTCACTTATTTCCACGATTTCTCCTTAGAACTTTTCTAAGAGCATCATTTTCTTTCTCGTACTTTCTCTCTTCCAACAAGAATGTCATCTTCGATTCTCTCCCTTATTCACTCTCACAACTTCTTTGGTTAACATCCCCCCCCCCCCCAACTCGGTAACCTTCAGGTTTTCTTGAAGAGGTTAATGTTATCTAATGTTTGTTGAAATACTCTAGGTCTGACAGTTTCTTTCCTCTTGTGAAACCCAGATCTCAATTTCAAGCAGGTAATTAAGGAAATTAACTAAATATAAGTTATCCTATGTTGAAGACAAGGAAAATTCTAAGTGGTTGAATAGATTTATTTAGTAACTTTGAGTTGAGCCTTAACTAGTAAATACAAAGTCAAAGAAGAAACCATGCATGTGGTGTTAGAAAACATTAATGCATGAGGCTCTAATGAGGCTAAGTTTGTAGAGGTTATAAAGAGATTAAGCCTTGAAGCCAAGTGTGGCCATTTGAAGAAAATCCATGCGATGGACAAGGCATGCGGCAACCAAGTTTTGGAGGTTAGCATGCATGTGGTAGAATCAGGTGTGTGCAAGTGTCGACGTTGGGCGTTGCAGTGTCGCACGTACGGACAATCATGTAGCTACATGCGACACTAAATGATGCGCTAGATGATAGCACTTGACGATAGTGCTAAACGATGAGCTCGGGTGCTAGACAATAAGCATAGATGCTACACGATGCGTTAGACGCGAGAGCTAGACGATAGACGCAAGCGCTAGACGATGGCGCTACACCATAAGCATGAGTGCTACACGATAAGCGAAGTGCTAGATGATGGGCATTGTGCAATGCCCGTAGATGCTAGACGATGGTGCTACATGTTAAGCGAACGTGCTATGCGATATACTATGCAATAGACGATGAGCGACAGTAAGATCGTTAGGTGATAAGCGACAATGAGAGATCACTAGACGATTGAGCTATGCGATGGGGCGTAAATGTTATGCGATGGGTGCAGGCACTAGACAATGGCGATAGTGAGAGGGCTAGGTGATGAGCGACAGCGAGAGGGCTGGATAATAAGCGACAGCAAGAGATTAGTAGGTGATAAGCTATGCGATGAGTGCAAAAGCTACACGATAAACTAGACGATGGGTAAATGTTTATGCGTTGCTAAGGCTTGCGCTACACAAAGCTGATGGATTCATCCGGATAAGTGGCTATACCGAGAAAAAGTTGAGCTTGAGTTATTAGAAGGTGGACAAATAGAGTTTCATGCAAGGAAGACTTATGCATGAGGAAGACAACTCAAACTTCATGCAAGTAGGTGAGTGGCATGGATGTAGGTGAATGGTAAGGAAGTAGGTGGTGGCAAAGCATAGTGCAAACACTCCAAAAGTTTTTAAAGAATGAGGTGTCATGCGTTGGAAGTCTTAAGAAATGATAAGGATCGATTCCTAAGGCCTATAAATTTCACCACCAAGTGTTTCTTCAGTTCATAACACAAATAGGAACATTAGAAAGAGTGTTTGAGAGTATATTCGGAGGAAGCTAAGCGTTGATCAAGTAGTTCCAAGAGGCGGAGATGTTGTCAGACAGTGAGATCTTGAAGTAGTATCAAATTAGGAGAAGAAGTTCTCCCAGACTAATAGTGTGTTTTAAGTGATTCCAAAGCCATTTGAAAGATGAGAGAGTCTAGGTTTCAAGAAAGGGCTTCCAGAGAAGAAGCTCCAAGGAATTAGGCTGGAGAGTGAGGAAAAGACAGAAGGGTCGAGCTCTTGAGTAAGCTTGGGCCAGTCTTGATGATTTGCAGATTCCAGCCAAACCACAAAGATTTTTTAGCTGAAATTTTAAGGTAAACTTCCTGAGACATTTTAGAACATATTTATAGAAGGAAGTGTCTCCAAAAAAGGTATGGAACTTTGAGTAATCTTATCTTGTAATTGAATCTGAATTTAGGGTTTAAAAGGGAGCCCGAAGAAACCAAGGAACTTCTAGAGAGAAAGGTTTCTACCCTACCAAGGTGAGTGGTATTTTCTTTAAGTCTTAATCATATTTTTTAGAGCATATGTATATAATTATGTCATGAATGAGTAATTAACATGAGAATGAGAATATGTGATTGGGATGGTCAGGGGGTCAATATACCAAGTTCCTAAGCCCAGAGCAGAACCTTATGGGATGGTCAGGGGACCAAGAGGTCTAGTTCCTGAGCCTGTGAGAGGAATCTCATATGAGATAGTTAGAGGGCCGGCAGGCCTAGCTTTTGAGCCGATAAGCGGGGATCTATGTGCACATAGGGAACGCAAAAGAGTAAGCGTTTATGACTAATATAAGTTTAACTATCTACCGTGTGTGTAGATAGAGTTGAGAACAGACTCTGGAAGTTTAGGTTTCAGTACTAATCTCGTAGTTGTGATATGCTTGTATTTTTATGAGTTGAAATAGACTCTAGAAGTTTCTTACCACTCACTGAGCTTCTTGAAGCTCATTCTTTTCTTTCATGTGTTTCTTTCCAGGTAGCAAAAGGTGTGACATTTCATGGTGCTGCTAAGGTCAAGGACCACCACAGCCATAGTCACACTTTCGGTTTTAGAGTTGTTGATGTAAAATTTGTAGTTAAGTTTGGAAGTTGTATAAACATTGTACTGTTTGTAATAAAATGAGTTCAGCTAAACAGTTGTTGTTTATATCCTTGGCTTAAAGATTAATGAGTGTAAAGAGTTTCAGATGGGTAGTAGGTATCACAAAAGGGTGGTATCTGGGGTTTGTCACGCCTCCCCTCGGGCTCAAGAGGTGGGCTTAGGACGGGGTGTGATAGCTTGGTATCAGAGCAAAGGTTTATGTAAAACCTGGAGAAGGATGAGTTGATAACAGCTTGGTATCAGAGCAAAGGTTTACGTAAAACCTAGGAGAAGGTTAAGTGTAAAGATTGAGTTGATACCAATTTGGCATCAGAGTACAAGTTTTTGGGAAGGTTGAAGATTTAGTCAATACCAGTTTGGTATCAAAGCATAAGTTCTTGAAAACGAGAGGGAAGTATGGTAGAGTATAGGTTTAAAGAGAAACCTAGGAATTAGTTAAAGTGAGACTAAGAGGAATAGCGGAAGTGGCAGGACCTAGCAGACAAAGATCAAGCAAGGATGCATCACGGACTCCACTATGGAAGCTGAATACGTAGCCACTTGTGAAGCAGTTAAGAAGGCTGTTTGTCTAAGGAAATTCCTTACAGATTTGGAAGTTTTTCCAAATATGTATTTTCCAATAACTTTTTATTGTGATAACAACGGGGCTGTGGCAAATTCAAAGGAGCCTCGGAGTCATCGTCGAGGTAAGCATATCGAATGAAAATACCACTTGAACAGTGAGATTTTGCATCGCGGTGATGTGATAGTCACGAAGATTGCATTGGAGCACAATGTTGTTGATCCATTTACAAAGACTCTCACGGCTAAAGTGTTCAAGGGTCACTTGGAGAGTCTGGGTCTACGGGACATGCGACATCTTTTCTAGGGCAAGTGGGAGATGATATTGGGGTACGCCCTAGTTTATTGTATATTGTACATTTAATTATCTCGTATTGTACATTAGTCTCCCGAGGCATTAGGATAAGTGGGAGATTGTTGGGATTGGTGTTATAATTCTCTCGAAGTCTCGTAGTTTGTAATCTATACACATTGTTATGAATAAAATAAGCTTTATTTTATTTGGCATTTACTCATATCCAATAAACGAAGCTCCATGGTTATTGTATGATAACTTAAGCATCTATAGAAGATATACAAGTGGATCATGTCTTAAGTGATAACCTAAATAGTTCTGTAGTGTAAGGATTAAGGAGGGATACCTGATCCTGGTAGCACTACGGATACGACCCGCTTTGTATAAGTTTTCAAGTGTTGTGAACGGTACTACAGATGGTAGATCCTGACCATTCATGTGGAGACATGCGAGCGGGGGTGTCCTATACAAAGAGTTTGTATAAGACCAGACCATAAGATGATTCGTCTCTATATATAATGTCGTTGATACTGGAGATTTACATCTCACCTAAAGGACCATAGGTGACATGACCTCAATCTTAAGTGTTTTTCAGAACTTCTACCTTTGAGGCCGATCCTTTGATTAGTATGTGTGAGAGTGGCAAGATTGCCAACTCGACATGCCTAACTTTTTGAGGACTTGTCTGATTTGGGAGTTGGGAACTCAGTTATACAAGATGGAATTCACTCTTTCCCTGAAGTAGGGGTAAGTAGATAGATTGCTCCCTTAAGGGCTAATTTCGTGGCTTGAACATAGTGGCCACAGTTTCTCTTTGGAAGAGAAGACTCAGTCAAAGTACGACTATGACTTATGTTCATTAGAGGGATCAGTGGTACTTAAGGAGTTAGATGTAACTACAGGAGCATAACGATTATTGGCCTAGCTGTACTTACGAGCGATCTGTGAAAGGTTATCACACTGTTGATTGGTTGATATGGACACATAATATATCTATAGTAAGGAGAGTTCAACTATTGCTCTTTAATGGAGTGTCTAGCAGTTAATGGATGGTGGATTCCATGACTAAAGTGTTTAGTCAGTTATTCACTTGTTGTTGAAGCTTCGAGCTACAGGTCCATAAGGTTCCCTTGGTAGCTCAATGGATTCAAGTTGAGAATCAGTTCTTGGTGTTGATTTGAAATGTTCAAATTGACAAGAGGTAATTCGATTATATATGATATGGTCGGTGTGATGTATAAGATACATCAAATGGAGGATTAATGTAAATGAGATTTACATTAAGTACCATGGAATAGAAAAATAACTATGGTTTATATGTTTCATGAGATGAAATATTAAAACTATAGGTTATAAATATAGTATGGTAAGTTGGTTATCATATATATTTATAATAATATTAATTATTGGATAGTTATCTTTTTTTCTCTAATAACCAATTGAGTGGGAGATTATTGGTGGTTTTATGGTAACCGTGAGATAAAAGGAAAAATGTTGTCCTAAATTTAGTATGATTTGAGATTTTCCATTATGGGAAAGAGTTCTCATGGAAAGGTTGTCAAATGAATGAGATTCACTAAACGATAGTTAAAAAGAGACTATAAGATCGTGGAGTGAATCTACACGACAGTTCACTCAGCTGGCCAATAGCTAAACGATCGTGGAGCTTTTGCTAAATGATCTCACAACTTTTGTTAAACGATTAGGCATCGTCTATACGATAGACTTTATCATCTCCCACTTGCTCAATCATTTATACGATTGTTCTTACTCCAGTCTCTTTCTCTAACCAAGTCCACACAGAGCCCAAACTTTTGGTTTCTCACATCGAGAATACCAAGGTAGTCATTGTGTTGGTTTCATACTCAACTCGACATAGTTCAAGGTTGATGGAGGTCATTCGTTGAGTTCGTGGTGTTCGTGCGATGGTTACTCATTGATCGTGATCTTGGAGATCGTTGAGTTCAAGCGTTCAAGTGTCACAAATTGTATATTAAATTAAAGTGATCACCATACATCTTTAAGCATACAATGATATGATAATAATTCATTAAAAACATAATTCAAACCAATAGATACAATAATTCAGTTCGAAGACTCATAAATACATCAAAGTAGGGAAAATCCTAAACGCAAGCTAGAAAACGATTACTTTAGCCCATAATTGGCATCATGGACACTAAGGATTTGTTTAGTACATAGACAAACCAAAAAGATGGATAAAATAGAGAGAAATCATCCTTGGTTTGGCTGGAATCGGAGATAACCTGACCTAGAAGCTAAAAAACTATTTATCGAAATCGTGATGACGCCACAACAATAGGGGGCAGAGTCACGGCGCTGATGAAAATTTCATGCGTTTGGAGTTCGGAGCACCACGAGCTATGTGCTTTTCACGAAAATGAACATTGTACCTTTTCAGCACAGAGCACAACAGCGTTGTGAAGGAAGGGGTAGAATCGTAATTCTTTATTCTTTCTAACACTCGGTTCCACCCTAACTTGATTCTTGATACGGTGGAACAGGACGTTTGATAACATATTTTTGTTGCTATCAGTCAAATAAATAACAACTAGAAACCTACAAAACAATCAAATAAATACATAAAATCAAATAATAGTCCCGAGTTCAGAGGAGCCATATAACATATTTTTGTTGTTATCAAACACCCCTAACTTAATTCTTGATCGTCCTTGAGCAAGGTAGAATAAAGCACACGTTGATTCAAACATATATGTGTTGGGGTTGATGCTCTAAATCTCGTGGGTCCTGTAGTTTGTAATTGTAATATACAAATATTTTATTGATTTAATAAAAAATGAGATGTCTTATTCAATATTTAGTAACATTAACCTACAAACCAATAAACTAACATCCAAGGTTATCATCTGTAAAACATGTATGTCGAGACAGATAGGTGGATCATGTTTAAATGATAACCCAAATGGTCTGTAATAGATGGATAAAGCTGGATATCTTATCCTGGTGACACTACGAATACGACCCGCTTTGTAGATGTTACAATGTTTGAAAAGTGCTATAAATGATCTGATCCTGATCATTCATGTAGAGACATTTGAGTAGATGTAACGACCCGAATTCAAGAGGGGTACATGAATGAACCAGTATCACATCAGAATGAGAGGGATCCTGAGGACATGAAAGTATAGTTAAGGAAGGCTTACAAGAATTGAAAAGTTACTATCTATACCAACAAGGTGTACCTTCCTTTTCGGTGGCTCAATCATAAGAACACCAAAGTTAAGTGTGCTTAGCTTAGAGCAATCCTATTTTTGGTGACCTCCTAGAAATTTTCCTACGATGCATGTGAGTGAGGACAAAGCATGCTGAAAGGACTCCTGTTGGTTTATGGGAACAACTTTCACTTCTAAAGCATTCAAGGACAGTGGGGAAGGGAGGTAGAAGGGAGGATGACATAGCTAGGTCGCAGGGGACATAGGGGAATGTCAGGGCCATTAGGGGCCGAATCCTGAGCCTGGGGCATTACATATGGTATCAGAGCGGAACCTCTCCTAGTAAGATATGGTTTAAGGATGAACCAAGCAGAAGTTGGTAGGCATGTAACGACCCGAATTCAAGAGGGGTACATGAATGAACCGGTATCACATCAGAATGAGACCTGATGACATGAAAGTATAGTTAAGAAAGGCTTACAAGAATTGAAAAGTTACTACCTATACCAACAAGGTGCACCTTCCTTTTCGGTGGCTCAATCATAAGAACTCCAAAGTTGAGCGTGCTTCAATCCTATGTTAGGTAACCTCCTAGGAATTTTCATGGGATGCATTTGAATGAGGACAAGGTATGCTGAAAGGACCCGTGTTGGTTTATGGGGACAACTTTCACTTCTAAAGCATTCAAGGACAGTGACGAAGGGAGGATGACATAGCCAGATCATCGGGGACGTAGAGGAATGTCGGGGCCATTAGGGGCCGAACTAAGTCACTGCTTGCGATCAAATCTCAAGAAGAACTGACCAACGCATCTCTGCCACAATTGCACCCATCAATCAACAATGAAAAGACGATGAACACAATGACGATGCAGTGCAACAGTCGATCTAGAGCTGAACTTCAACCGCATGCAGTAATAAAAACAACAACACATGCGAACACTTGATCGAAAGATGCAGCTGAGCAATGCAAAAGCGGAGGATTATGACACATGTAAGACTAACGGTTGTGTAGATTTGACGGTCTGATTGCATAACAGAAGGAATAAATATCTCTCAATCTTCGAAATTTCCATAACAAGTGGGGACCACAAGGTTGAGTGTTAAACTGAAGAAATCCAGGAAGAAGAAGAGACAAGGCCGAGAGGTGAGTCTCAGTGTTAATCTACTAGATCCCCACCGCGAAGCTCTATACTCAAATCCCTGCTACCGGTGGTTGAGCAAGCCTGAAAGGGAAGCTCATCCTTCCACACGATCCATCAATACCAGCAAGCAAATCTCCATCCAAATCGATGCCGAGACGTTGGCGCTTGTTTGTATTTTTTTCTAACTTTTTCATTGTTGTAGTTCATCTTCTTTATCTCTTCATTGACACACCATGTATCAGACGCTAAATAGATATATTGAATGTCTCGGTTGTTTCATCACCACTTCTTTGTCAATTTCCATTCCTCCGTTTATCGGTTTCTTCATAAAGTGTTCTTAATCCCTTAGTAGTTAATATAAATTAAACGAGTACTTAATCTGTGTTAAAAAGATGATTGCGTTTAGCTGAGGCATGCTAGATGACATCTTCACCTGTGAGAGCAGAAGTGAAAAATTCATTTTGATCTATCGAGAGAAGGTCAAAAGAATGCATTGACTAAAGCGAATAGTACTTCCAGACATGGAAGCAACCTTGGGTTCATTATGTTCATCTCTGTTTCACCACAGACATGTGGGAACGCGACCGATCACTAAAAGGTGACGCTAAGGGAAAAACGAAACTGTACTTATAACTTTAACGCAATTAAGAACTTGCGATGTTTATATTAGTTATCTTTCTTTATCTGCTTCGTACATTAGACTTGCCATAGCATTACATGATTTTTGTATAATCTTCACAGCCAGCCTTGACCTCAGTATCTTGTATCATGAAGCCTGTATCTTGTACCATCTTAGCTTAGGTTTACTGCACTTTATTTTATTATCGCATTTTACTGCTTTACTTTACTTTATCGTAATTTTAATACTTGTACAAACTATACTTTTATAAATTGAAAAACCTGGTCGCATGTATCATAAACATAACGCAATAACCTCAAACAGTCCCTGTGTTTGACCTCGAATCACACCGAGAAACTTGCAGTGTTATTATACTTGGTTCCAACGTAAGGAAACTTATGACAACGCATAGCATACTACAAGAGCATCCACTAGTAATACATATCTTGAAGTAGTATTGCATGAATTGAGTCAAGTCAGGTCATTATTGCATATTATTGGACTTGAACCGTGCGTGCATTGTATAGCATAAATCCAGTGTTACAAGTTTATGGCGCCGTTGTCGGGGAACTAGTTACAGGGACATGGACTTGTATCTTGTGTGCATCACTCCGTATATCTCAATTTATTGTTTACAAAGACCGGACCACGAAATGACTAGTCTCATTATATAACACCGTTTCTAATAGAGACTTACATTTCACCAGGATGACTAAAAGGTGACATGATCTGAATCCTGAATGAGTTGTGAACTCTTGCCTATAAAAGTGGTCCTTTGATTTGTATGGGTGAGAGTGACCAGATCCCCGACTCAATAAGCCTACCATTTTGGGGATTCGTCTGACTGGGGAGTTGGGAACACAACTACACAAGAAGAAATTCTCTCTTTCCCTAATGTCGGGACAAGTAGATAAATTGCTTCCTTAAAGGCTGATTTCAGGGCTTGAACAATGTGGCATCACACCCTCTCCTGGTCCAAGAGGAGTTTGGTTATAGTCGTACTGTAACTTATTGTTCATTAGAGGAATCAGTGGTACTTAAGGAGTTAGATGTAACTATAGGGACCACACAGTAATTTTGGTCCAACTGTACTTACGAGCATTTTGTGAAGGGTTAACGCATTACTGATTGGTTATATCCAATGAACACTTAAATATATCTATAGTGCGAAGAGTGTAGTGGTCGATCTTTAGCGGAGTGACCGACAATTAAAGGATGTTGGGTAATTTAATTAAAGAGTTTAATTAATTATTTAAGTACTATTGGAGTTTCAATCTACAAGTCCATAAAGTCCCCTCTATAGCTTAACAAGGATTATTGAGAATTAATTTTGGGTTAATTTGAATTGTTCAAATTAATTGAGTAAAATAATTATATGTGATATAACTAAATTAATTATATATGTGATATAATTAATATAATGTATTTGATACATTATAATATAAAATATTTGAGAGGAAATAAATATTTGAATATGATTCAAATATTAATTACATGGATTGGATTCATATAATTAAATTTAGTATAAATCTGATTTATATTAGATACCACAAATTAATGAGGGAATTAAAACTGTAGGTTATATTATATTTGATAAAATATAAAACTATATGTTATATGTTATATATGACATATAATGATATATATATATATATATATAATTAATTTAATTTAAATTTAAATTTAAAGGGAGGGAAATAACTTCCCTCCCCTATTTTCTCTCTTGATCCTACGTAGAGTTGTGTGTGTGTGTGTGTGTATATATATATATATATATATATATTGTTCTTTCTATCTTCTTCTACTCAGAGAAATGGAAAAAAGTGAAAAAAAAACTTATGTGATTTTTCCTCAGAAAAAAATTCCCCTCTCTCAAACTCTCTCCCTCTTCCAAAATTCTCCAAAGCCTACACCTCTTGCATATTGTTACCATACCCCATGGAGAATATAGAGGATGAATATGTGGTGGTGCCCTCACTGATGTGTTCGTGATCATTCGTAGAGAAGGGATTTCGGAAAGAAGATTTTTGATATTCAAATGTATGAATTTCTTTTCCTTTTTTCTCTTTAAATGCATGTTGTAAATTTATTAATTAATGCATAATTTTCTGATTGGTTATGTAAATTTCATTGTTTTGTGAAAAATTGAGAACTAGGCCAATCCCCGCTTCGTTATGGAACTTCACAGTTCCTTCAATATGTTCACTCAAGTTGCATGGCTCATTACTCAAGTCTCAACAATCTCCCAGAATTTAACTTGCACCCAACAATGAAATCAATTCATACTCAATTAGTGAAGCACAATTTAAAATTGATTCTAAACTTATTCGTGCTTGAGTGAGTTTAAAGCCTTTCTAATTAAGTCCTAGAACCCCAGAATGACATTAAATGGCTCTCAATTTGTTTTCCTTCTACACTGGCTCATGCACTAATTATCAAATGCTAAAAAAATTCAAAGTAGTAATATGTCAACTGAAGTGCCTGAAATTAAACTCTAGGGATCCCTAAACTTGCATTTACTTTACCTAGGGGTATTAGCTTTCATGCATCACTACAAGAGACTATACACAATCTTTTCTCGTGAGTTTCCTAATTAATCACAATAAAGGTAGCTCTTTCTACCACTGGTCATGCATAACATTAAGTTTAAAATTATTTTTCATGATATTTTCTTTTATGTGCAACAATAAATCAGCTAATTTTTAGCAGGCATATAAATTATTTTTACTCCTTAGTATTACATTACAACTTTTAATGTAAGACACTCTTTAATTAGTGGGGCCTATTGAAGTGACAACAAAAATACAAGCTAAGTAATACAATTCTAAGCATGCGAGGCTTGATATAGGCAAACAAAGAACTTAAAAGTGCATGAGAAGTAAGAATTTTTTTATAAAATGGTCTAAAAAATTATGATTATTCACTTCAAACATCATCTTATGCAAGAAAGATCACAAGGGAGTGCGTCATAAACCAATCATCAAAATGAACCATACAACGATGAGCAACTAACTACACTAAAATCTTAACGGAGCGCATTATATGAGATTGGAATGAAGGAGTATACGTACATGCAATGGAAGAAATCAAAATCAATAAGCACTCTAATTACACTTAATTTGAGTTTAAAAGCATGTAAGAAATCCATTTTCAAAGAAGAGGGTTTCAAGAACAAAATACCTTTGTTGAATCTCTGCAATTCCAGCTTCTCTCCATGAATTAGATCTTCAAAACACCAGTAGACCACCAATATGATAGTCTCTACTATTCTCTAACTTGGATTATGTGATAGAAACACTGAATTGAAGTCAATTAGGTGAAAGGGAGAAGAGGGTTTGAGAGAGAGTCCAAACTTAAAAAATTTTGTTACATGAATCTCTAAAAATTTGATATTGAAGTTGCTTTTAAGCATTTCATTCGTGCAGGCAGTAAGAGCTGAATGACCCTTCAATAAGAATTATCTTAGTGGGATAAGTGTTGTTTAATGGATTAATCCAACAAAATAACTCCTATTTTCCATTTTCAATTTCATTTTTCCAATTTAATTTCACAAAAGTAAAATTTTAATCCAAACTCAAATATAAATTTGAATTTAAAAAATTGAAAAAAATATTTAAATAATTAATTAAACAAATTTAATCAATTAATTATTAATGATATAATATTAAATATTAAATTAATTAAACACCTAATTTATTCATGAATCCTATTCATGTTAATTAATATTTAAATCAATATTTAAATATTTTAATCTTGTCAAATATAATTAACCAAACCCTAAATTGATCTTGAACACTTCAATTCAAAACCCTAATTTTGATTTTGAACATTTCAAATCTGCTCATTTTACTAATCCAAGGAGGAATTTTATAAGCTAGTAAAGGGACCTTATGGACCTACAGATCATGAGCTCCAACAATTTGAGATTAATTGGAAAAACTCTTGAGACCAAATTATTCAATATTTGTTAACTACCAAGACACACCACTATAACTCAACAGTTCCACTCTCTTCACTATAGATATATTTTTGTCCACTTTAACCATAATCAGTAAATCCATCCTTCACAAGTTGTTCGTATTTATAGCTAGGTCAAAATTATCGTTTTACCCCTATAAATACATCTTGCTCCTTAAGCTCTCACTGATCCTCTATTGAACAATTGGTTTATAGCCCAACTAATAAAGCATATTTCTCTCGACCATGAGAGAGCGAGGCCCCTTTGTTCATGTTTAATTTCCTATGGTCTCTGTCATTGGTTCACACCGTGAGATCATTCTGTATGCCCTCGTGTCGCCTTCGGAGCGTCCCTCTTTGGATGGGTTTTGTGTAGTTTGTCAATATCAAGGTGAACTCCAGAAATGGATAGGGTCGCTTTAGGTTTTGCCCCAATCGGATTTTTTCCCTTCAGATTGGCCTTTTGGGACGGACCTCTAGGGCTTAAAATGGTGGGTCACACTTATGGGAGATTGTTAAGTAAATTAATGATCTCTTGGCCAAATCAATGATGGTTTGTCGTTATAGGAACAAGAGTTGTTTTGGTATTAATGACTGGTTGAGAACTTCTCAATTCAGAGGAGGGATAATTGACCTCCCTTTGGCGGCTTTTGTCCTAAACCTTTAAAGCATCATTGTGAAACTAGATGTTACACGGGGTTCATGTTAGTTTTGCTAAAATATTATTGGATGTTTTTTTGTTTTACAATGAGTATTTGCTTAAAACCTAACGTAGGTCAATGTGTTTTTTTATTTTCAGCAACTCGTTAGTATTTCTATTTAAAGCTTTTAAATATAACTGATTACTTACAGTGGAAAGAATTGTGTGAAACGAATTTTGTGGCAAACGACCTCCATCTAGTGGAAAATATGATTTATTGGTCATGAAGACATGTCGGATAGAGAATGATGATTCTGCCTGGATCCTCGATTCAGGTGCTACCAAGGATTTAGTTCCTGGCAAATGTTGCCACAGGGAAAGATGACTCTTCGAGTCAGTACTGGTGAGGTTGTTTCAGTTGCTGCTGTAGGCAAGCTGAAGTTATTTGTTGACAAGAAACATTATCTGTTACTAGATAATGTTTTTGTAGTTCCTCATATTAAGAGGAACTTAATCTCAGTTTCTTATATCATTGAACAAGGCTATACCGTCTCTTTTTCTGAGAATAAAGTGTTTATTTTCAAGAATGGAATGAAGATTGGTTATGGTTCAATGAAAAATAACTTATATGTACTAAGGTCGTTAGTCATAAAAGCCTTGTTTAACACTGAAATGTTCAGTACGGCAACAACAGCTAAAAGACCAAAGGTTTCTCTAAAGGAAAACACTCATTTTTGGCATCTAAGGTTAGGTCACATCAACCTCAATAGGATTGAAAAGTTGGTGAAACGTGGACTTCTAAAGAGTTAAAAAGAAAACTCCTTGCCAGTGTGTGAATCATGCCTCAAAAGCAAGATGACCAAACGACCTTTTATTGGAAAAGGTTACAGAGCCAAGGAAGCCTTAGAGCTTGTACATTCAGACCTCTGTGGTTTGATGAATGTTAAAGCTCGAGGTGGGTATGAATATTTCATCTTTTTCATAGATTATTATTCAAGGTTTGGGTATCTCTTCCTAATGCAATGTAAGTCTGAAGCCCTTGACAAGTTCAAGGAGTATAAGGTTGAAGTTGAAAACTTGTTAGGTAAGAAGATAAAAACACTATGATCTGATCGTGGTAGAGAGTATATGGACATCCAATTCCAGAACTATATGATAGAACATGGGACGGATTGCATCCCAACTCTTGACCCCTGGTACACCTCAGCAGAATGGTGTATCAGAAAGGAGAAAAAGGACCTTGTTGGACATGGTTCAGTCTATGATGATTTATGCTCATCTTCCAGACTCGTTTTGGGGTTATGCAGTGTAGACTATATGTTATATCCTGAACAACATTCCCTCAAAAAGTGTTTCTGAAACACCTTTTGAGTTATTGAGAGGTCGTAAAGGTAGTTTACGCACTTCAGGATTTGGGGCTATCTGATACATGTGCTAGCGACTAACCCAAAGAAGTTCGAACCGCGTTCGAAGGTTTGCCTCTTAGTAAGTTATCCCAAGGAAACGAGAGGAGGGTACTTCTATGATCCGAGTGAGAACAAAGTGTTGTTTCCACTAATGCAATCTTCTTGGAAGAAGATCACATAAGGGATCATAAGCCACGAAGTAAGCTTGTTTTACGTGAGATCTCAAGTGAGACTGAGACTGCTGAGGGTTCAACAAGAGTTGTTGAATAGAAGACCGACAGATCAACAAGAGTTGTTGAGGTTGGGACGTCTAGTCAACCAGCTCAAGAGTTGAGACTGCCTCGACGTAGTGGGAGGGTTATGAACCCACTGGATCACTACATGGGTTTGATTGAAGCCCAAAACATCATTACGAATAATGGGGTTGAGGATCCATTTTCTTTTAAGAAAGCAATGGAGGATTTGATCACTGGATGATGGTTAAGTCGATCCTCAAGTATCTTCGAAGAACGAGGGTCTACATGTTTGTGTATAGAGCTAAGGATTTGATCCTTATGTGATACAACATTGCTGATCCCTTTACAAAGGCCCTCACAGCTAACGTGTTCGAGGATCACCTGGAAAGTCTGGGTGTTCGGGACATGAGACATCTTGTCTAGGGCAAGTGGGAGATGATACTGGGGTATGCCCTAGTTTATTGTATATTGTACATTTTTATATTGTATTGTACATTAGTCTCCCGAGTCATTAGGATAAGTGGGAGATTGTTAGGATTGGTGTCCTAATTCTCTCTGAGTCTCGTTGTTTTGTAAAGATACTCATTGTTCAATGAATAAAATACATGTTATTTAATTCTGGCATTTACTCATATCCAATAAACAAAGCTCCTTGGTTATCTTATGTGAACTTAAGCATGTATAGGTGATATACAAGTGGATCATGCCTTAAGTGATAACCTAAATCAGTCTGTAGTATAAGGATTAAGGTGGGATACCTGATCTTGGTGACACTACGGATGGTAGATCTTGACCATTCGTGTAGAGACGTGGAGCATGGGTGTCCTATACAAAGAGTTTATATAAGACCTGGACCACAAGATGACTAGACTATCACACCCCGCCCCAGCCACCCTCTGAGCCTAGGAAAGGGCGTGATTGGCAGTAGTTATCAACCCTTTGGCTGACACTTACTGCCTAATAACTCTTGCGGAAATAACTCTGATACCAATGTACAAATTTAACAACCAACTGATTAAGTAGGCCCATCTTATATTACAACAATGTAACATTTATACAACTCAAAGACTTAACAACAAAATTTACAACAATAACCGTAAAACCCTCTAGAAGTGTAACTGTGGCATGTGGCAGACCTTGACCTTAGCAGCACCCTGGAACTTCTCACCTTTCGCTACCTGGGAAAAGGAAAAACATTTGGAAAGCATGAGCTATAAAGCCCAGTGAGTGACTAGAAAACTGATTTTTATCAAAAGAACTACCCCACACTTGGGTACTTTTGCTCAGATACCTTCTTAACTATGTCCTTCAGTATCGAGCTACTCAGATACCTTCTCAAATGTCCTTCAGTATCGAGTTTTAAGTAAAACTAGTCATAAAATAACTTTCTTTAATAAAACTTAGAAAACATGTCTTTATCTAAAAGATCTTTCTTTAGCACATGGTTTCTTAAAACATCGAAAACATTTTAGTCACTCACCT
Organism: Benincasa hispida; assembly: GCF_027475165.1. Lineage (NCBI taxonomy): Eukaryota > Viridiplantae > Streptophyta > Magnoliopsida > Cucurbitales > Cucurbitaceae > Benincasa > Benincasa hispida. The sequence continues at coordinate 20,901,616 of NC_143488.1, forward strand.
TGATCATTTAGGAACCTACCTCTCTAGAAGTTCCTTTATCACTCGGGCTCTCTTTTGAACCCTAAAATCCAGATTCAACTTAAAGCTCATATTACTCATAGTTATAGGCTTTATCTAGAGATACTTCCTTCTACAAATATGCTCTAAAATGTATCAAGAATCTTACCCTAAAATCATAGCTCAGAACTTCTCGTGGTTTGGCCAGAATCATCAAAACATTAAGACTGGCGCAGCTTATCCGACAGCTCGACCCTTGGCATTCACTTCATCGCATAATTAAAACACATTAAGTATTTGGCATCATTATTGGAAATTGCGGTAACTAAGTGCACTAAAATATTGTTTCTGATTTTCGTAGGTCTTTTTTTTTTTGGTGTATTATACCTTTATCTACCAAAAAGGTGCACATGTTTTATGAGCGAAGGATTTACACGTTCTCCGGCAGCCCCACCATGAAAACTAGACTCCTTTAGCTTTCAGATGGCTTTGAAATCACATCAAACACACGAGTATTCTGGGAGAACTCTTCATCCCAAGTTGATGCTGCTTTCCAGACTTCACTGTCCAATGCGTCCTCTTTGAACTTTTATGTCCAACGCATGGATTTTTCTCTCAACGCAAGGTTTCCTCAACTTTCCCACTCTTCTTAAATGTATTTTGAGTTGTGATCTGAAGAATGAAGTCTTTGGTCCTATTTATAGGTGTCCAAGATTGCTCTATGGTCGACACCTCCTACTTGGCCGCATGACCAAGTGTCTCTTCCTTACACCATCAACGCAATCTTGCATCAGCACAACTCAATGTGTCTTCTTCTCCTTTCACCAATGCATGGCCCTCACCTTTCTATGTCTTCTTATGCTGCCACCTTTTTTACTTAAGGCTTAAGAATTCTTCCTAACAAGCCACATGTCCAGATGACATTCTCCATGAGTTCATCCTTCATATGCGTCCATAAACTCTTCCAATGCATCAACACAACTTTTTCCAACGCATTGGTCTCTTCCAACGCATCCCACTCAACATTCTACACTTAGCCAAATTTCCAAATTTTCCCTTTGCCCAAGTACTCTTTTCAAGATCTTGTGGCCAATGCATAGCATTGCCTAGTCCAACACTTAGTCAATTTTCAGGGATTTAAGCTTAACTTAAAGCTACTCACATAGCAATGCCTAGTCCAACACTTAGTCAATTTTCAGGGATTTAAGCTTAACTCAAAGCTACTCACATAGCAATGCCTAGTCCAACACTTGGTCAATTTTCAGGGATTTAAGCTTAACTCAAAGCTACTCAAGGAAAATATGTTCAACACTTAGAAATTTCCTTTTTCTTCAACATAGGATTTAACTTTCTCCTACTTAATCCCTTAATCACCTGCTTAGTAGGAAAATGGACATCCGGGTTTCATATAGACTCTGTAAATAATGACGTTGATACTAGAGACTTGTATCTCACCTAAACGACCATAGGTGACACGACCTCAATCCTGAGTGTTTTAGGAACTCCTACCTTTGAGGGCGGTCCTTTGATTAGTATGGGTGGGAGTGGCCATATTGCCAACTCAACAAGCCTACTTTTTTGGGGACTTGTCTGATCTGGGAGTTGGGAACTCAATCCACAATATGGAATTCACTCCTGTCCCGAAGTAAGGATAAGTAGAGAGATTGCTCCCTTATGGGCTGATTTTGAGGCTTGAACATAGTGGCCACAACTTCTCTTTAGAAGAGAAGACTCAGTCATAGTAGGACAATGATTCATGTTCATTAGAAGGATCAGTGGTACTTAAGGAGACAGATGTAACTACAGAGGCATAACGGTTATTGGCCCAGCCTTACTTACGAGTGATCTGTGAAGGGTTGTCGCATTGTTGATTGGTTAAGATCGACACATAATATTTTGTAATAAGGAGAGTTCAGCTGTCGGTCTTTTGTGGAGTGCTTGAAAGTTAACAAATGGTGGATCCCATGAGTAAAGAGTTTAGTCAGTTATTCACGTACCGTTGGAGCTTCGGCGCTACAGGTCCATAACATCCCTTTGTAGCTTGGATTCAGTTGAGAATCAGTTCTTGGTATTGATTTGAAAAGTTCAAATTGACAAGAGGTATTTTGATTATATATTATATAATCGGTATGATGTATAAGATACATCTAGTGGAGGATTGATGTAAATGAGATTTACATTAAGCTCCATGGAATAGAAAAAGGATTATTGTTTATATATTTCATGAGATGAAATATTAAAACTATAGGTTATAAATATAGTATGATAAGTTGGTTATCATTTATATTTATATTAATATTAGTTATTGGATATTAATACTTTTTCTTTTAAATAACCAAAGTAGTAGGTGGTTATTGGATCATGGTAACCGTGAGTTTAAAAGGAAAGTGGTTTCCTATTTTGAGAAGAGGTTTTTACAAACGATAGAAAAAGTTTTTGAGTTTTCTCTCCACACAAAAAAGACTCACAGTAGTCGTCAAGTAAATACAGATTTACTAAATGACGGTTGGGCTAGCTAAACGATTGTCCAGGTGCGAGCTAAACAATCGTGTAGTATTATTAAATGGTCGTATAGTTTTGCTAGACAATCGCTGGCCCAAGCTAAATGATCGCGTAGAGTCTGTAGGCGACAGACCAAGCTAAACAATACACTAAACAATCGCATAGCTTTTGCTAGACGATCATATAGCTTTATCTAAACGATTGGGCATCAACCTATACAATAGATCTTCACCATCTCCCACTTGCCCAGTTGTGTACGCGATCATTGTTTCCTCCTTCGTCTGCCTCATACCAAGTTCGAACAGAGCCCACCCTCTGGATTCTCACACCGAGAATACCAAAGTCGCCTTGTTGGTGGTGTCAAACTCAACTCGACACCGTCGAGGTTTTCTGGAGGCTGTTCGTGGTGTTGTGAAGGTCGTTTGTGTTGCGAAAAAGTTCGTGGTCGAGGAGATCGTTGAGCACGAGCGCGAAGTGTTCGTGTTGTGTTATGATCGTGTAGATCGGGCGTTCATGGTTGCAGTTGTTCGAGCGATCAGAGTGCACATAGGAGCGTTGAGACACATCTGCTATTGTTCATAGAGTTTGTCTCCCTTGTTCATTTGTAATTTTTGCATTGTAATTGTATAACTGTTTGTATTCAAGTTGATTTGTTCATTCATGATTGTAATTTGGAATAGACTTGTTCCGCTGCTCATGGAAATCTCGATTCCGATTTCCTTCAGGCCAAATATCATAATTATGCCGACATTCTGCATCCCTGCACAATTCTATAGATATTAAGGTTAGCAAAGCAAGTCTGGTTCCATTGCGACTCAGTTGGTTGTTCGGTTCGGTTGGGTTAGCTTGGTTCGCAGGTTGGTGAATCGGTTTTGACTGGTTCAGGTTTGTCTGGTTCGGTTCTAGGGCGGCAGAAGAAATTTTAGGATAAAATTAGCTAAATTAGTGTAATTTACTGCTTTATTTTATCCTATGTGCCAAAATTGCAGGTTCATTTGCTATTTAAATGATTTTTGGATGTCATTTAAATAAATCCCACCTTACGTTAAGCATGTTCAAACATAATTAGTATTTTATAAGTGTTACAATGTATGGTATGAAATGCACGATTTCTAATTTCAAGATTTATTTAATGTATGTAATATGTTAAATATATGAAATTGGAGAAGCATGTTGCATGACATTAATTAGAAAATATAATTAGTTATATTTCTTAATATATATGAATATGCTTGATTGATTTTCATAATATTAAATAAGTGTAATATTTAATTGAAAATCAATATGAATTGAGTATGAAACATCCATAACTTAATATAATGGTTATATTAAAGTCATGAAATGCATGTAATATAGTTTAATCTTTTAATTAGAATATGATTGTTAGTTAATTAAAATCACAGTGTGCATGTTATTGGACTAATCATTAAAATTTGTAATAGTTATAAAAATTAATGATTAGCAACCATTAACCTATAACAAAGAGTTGCATGCAAACGTAGGATCTTAGGAAAAATATATTAATTTTGAATTGTTTAAAATTAATTAGATCTAAGATCACATTTCTAACGGTTTATGTAACACCTCCTAGGTAAGAACTGGATCAGAATCTGAGTTGAATTAACTGAGGTCCTATTGGCATGCAATGTCACTAGGTAAATTAAATGGTTTAATAAACCTAGAACTTTAGAATAAAGACCTTTTTATAAGAGTTATAATAGGCATAGACTTAAATAGATTCATTAGCCGGATTTCAGTTAAGTATAATAAAATCCTAAAATAATTAGAACATTTTAGTGAGAGAAAAATGGTATATAAGATATATCATTTTTATGCTCTCACATCCCTAAGAGTTCACACCATTAGATCCATGCTTGGCTTCATGTCGCCCTGGGTACGACCTCCCTTTGGAAACTGTTTCCACGGGTCAATAACAAGGTGAATAAGGGAAATGTTCAGAGTAAGTGGGAGAAGGTCACATGTGAATGTATCCTATGGTCTCCTTCATTAGGTTTTACTGCTAGATTCTTATGATCCACGTGTGTGTCATCCTAGAGCGACCATCCCTTCAAAGGGCCTGATCATAGGTTTCAGAACAACGCAAACTCCATAAATGGATAGCATTTCTTAGGTTAACTTTCAGCAGTTGTCTTTCCTAAAGGTAGCCTATTGAAGCGTTACCTCTGAAATTCGAAAATGAAAGGGTCACACTTACAGGATGAATTAAACGAGTTAATGAATCCTTGGCCAAATTAACCATAGATAAGAGCTATAGGAACAAGAATTATTTTGGAATTAGTAATTAGCTGAGATAGTCTCAATTTAGGGGAGGAATAGCCGATCACCCGGTGGCTATTGTCCTAAATCTTTGAAGTATCGCTGCAAAATCAAATCAATAGTTTAGTTAGGGTTCTATGATTGCCTTGTTTTGCTAAACTGATTGGATGTTTTGTGTGATGGGTTAAGGTAAAGATAACAAAAACGGTCATTTGTTTTTTTGTTTCTCAACATGTCTTCCTCAATTATTACTTTACTTAAAATGGGAAATTCACCGGCAAAAATTATGCAACATGGAAATCGAAGTTGAATACGATTCTTGTTATCGACGATCTGCGGTCTGTCTTAAATGAGGAGTGTCCTTAGGTCCTCGCTTGAAATACACCCCTAAATGTTAGGGATGCATATGACCGTTGGACAAAGGTCAACGAAAATGGTCGAGTCTATATATTGGTGAGTCTATCTGATATGCTCAAAAAGAAGCATGAGGCCATGCTCACTGTTCGAGAGATTATAGAGAACCTCGAGGGTATGTTTGACAACCATCCATTTAAATCGGCACTGGCCCTCAAATACATTTATAATGCATGTTTGAAGGAAGGCCAATCAATTAGACAACATGTTTTACACCTGATGGTCTAGTTCGACGTGGCTAAAATGAACGGGGTGGTCATTGACGAGCAAAGTTAGATGTCTTTTGTTCTGGAATCTCTTTCGAAGAACTTTCTTTAATTCTGCAGTAATTAGGTTAAGAATAAAATCTGGTACTGGTCAATCGACAGTTCACCATCGTTCGTAGATCCAAGTCGAACGCAAATAAAAATTTGTATGCTCTGAACTAACCCCTTATACTAATTAGTAGTATAAGTAGTAAGTCTGAGGTCGAACCATAGAAAGTCGAATATGGATTCCAAAAAGAGAGGGGGGGGTTAATTGTGAGAAATTCTGAAATAAAAATTGCTAAAGAACAAAAGTGCACAAGTAAACGAATGTGATAATTTATCAAACGAATAAATACTTAGCTTGCGTAATTATAGTTTAGTTCATTCCTCATCAATTCTATCACAGGCTATTCTAAATTGCGTGAGTATCTTATTCGAATTAAAACTTAGCCTACTCAATTAGAATCCTAACTGATAGTCCATAAAATGAAGTTAATTAATAGAAAAGTGAGGTTCCTCAACCAATCAATCAATTAATAGGCATTAAGATTAAGAACAAAGCTAAGCCAATTAATTGATTTCCATCATCTAACCAATTAATTTAGTGAGACTTCTCTAAGTTAGAAAGTAAATGCTTGTTAATTAGAATTCCAAATTAACACAACCAACAAACTTAACTCTTGATCCTAGGTGATGACTACCTAACGATTACAAACTAGGGTCAATCACAATTAAACATGCACAACTAATTTGTCAGATTATCCCATACACGAAAATTGAAGAATAAGCTCAAGATAAATACTCATATATTCATAATAAAAAAAAAAACTCACAAAATTACAATACGAGTCTCAGGAATTGAATTGGAACCTAACTAAACTAACAAACCCAAGCTAAGTTCTTACCCTTTAGCCTTGAAGGTTTGTACCTTCCCATCAGCACCCCGTTTTCTCTTGTAGATCCATTTAGAACCTATAGGTCTTACCCTATCAGGGTGATCTACAAGATCCCTACATCATCTCCATCTTGAGATCCATGGCTTTGACCCATTCATCCTGATCTATATCCTCCATTGCCTTCTGATAAGACAACAAATCCTCAACATCATCATATGTACCATAGCTAGGATTTCCATGAAACCCAGATAGTGAACGGGCGAGTTCACAAACCTTCTACTGCGTCGAGGTTCCCTCAACTCTTGAGGTGGAACCGACCTACTAGATGAACTATCATCAACAACTCTTGTTGATGAAGTAGGCCCTTCAACAACTCTTGTTGAAGTTTCAGTAGTTACATTGGAAAGCTTACGTAACACAACTTTACCCATACCGAAAGTAATCATCAGTAAAAGTGATGAAATACGCATAGCCTCCCCTTGCTCGCACATTCATCGGACCACAGAGGTCAGAATGTATTAACTATAGAGGCTCTTTGGCTCGATAATCTTTTCCAGTAAAAGGTCTTTTAGTCATCTTGCCCTCAAAGCAAGATTCGCACACCTGTAAAGAATTTTCCTCTAACTAAGTTAGAAGTCCATTCTTCACTATTCTATTGATATTGATGAGCCCTAATCGAAGGTGCCAAAGTTGGTAATGATAAAAATTTAATGAGCTTATGCGCTAATTATTTATGATAATATGCGATACTACGTTCTAAATGTATACAATGATGCTTAATTGCTTTGTAGTATGCATTCGTGTAGTGCATGTCACAAGTTTTCTTGCGTTGGAACCAAGTATAATTCCAGCGCAAGTTTCTCAGAGTTATCTGAGGTCGAACACGAGGATTGTTGGGATTAATACGATACTAATGTGGTATATGCAACCGGTTAACATAAAGAATAATGAATTGTGTTGAAAAGTAAATTGTGATAATGAATAAAATTCAATGGGAAATGAAATGCGATAAGGTAAATTGTGGTGATAAAATAAAGTGCTGTCAAGTAAATTGTGGTGATAAAATAAATGAATAAAATACTAATATACAAGAGAGGACTGGCTGTGAAGTTGTGCAAAAGAATCTCATGAATGCGGTGGCAAGTCTTGTGAATGAGTCAGAAAGAGAATGGGTTGAGGGAAAGGACATCGCAAGTTCGTCAATCTTGTTGAGGACACAACTAAGGTTCAACTTTTCCTTGGCTTACACCTTTCAGTGATCGGCCGTGTTCCCATATGTCTATGGTGAAACAGGGATGAACATGATAAACGCAAGGTTGTTTACATCTCTGGAAATACTTCTCACTTTAGTTAACGCATTCTTCCAACCTTCTTTCGATAGGCTGAATAACATCTTCACTTCTACTTTCACAGGTGAAGATTCCGTCGAGCATGCTTTATCTAAACTTAGTCGATTTCCTTAACAAGGATTAACTCACTCGCCTAATCCTTCCCCTTACCCTGGGGATTAGTTACACATGATGGAAAAAATGGATGATGAATGTATGGAGAAGAATAAAGAAATGACGATGAATACAATAATGATATTTAAATCTAAAAATCAGCGTTTGTTACAAATAGTGAATGACAGAATAAAGATAGATGAACACAGTAGATGAATGGAAAATAAGAACAAATATGGAAGGAGTGTCAATGTCTTGACATAGATCCCGATCGGAGACGATGTGCTTGCCAGCGTGTGGAAGAAATGGAGTGGAAAGCTTCCCTCTTAGACTTGCTTTCCAAGTAGAAGTGACCTTTTGCGTAGAGCTTCTTCTTCAGGAATGGAATAATTGCTTGCTCAGAGACTTACCTTTCGGTCTTGTCTCGTCTTTCTCCCAGATTTTCTCTGGATTGTCTCTTCAGACCAGCCTCCTTTCATTGAATTTGAGGAAGCTATTTATAGACCTTGGCTCCTTCTATATTAGTGGTCCCGCTCTGATGATTCCTACCATGTCATAATTGAAACGTCCGTTCTACTCCATGATTAAACTTTTCAAAATCATACAACAGAAAAGCTGTACAATGTTAGAGATCCTTGCGAATGCGTTGCTCTTCATATCTTCGATCGATCGTTGCATGCGGTGTAATTTTGTTAATTTTTTATCGATTGCCACATGCGGTGGAAATGCGATGATCGTTTGAGTCCAAGATCGATCGTCGAATGCGCTGCAATTGTGTTGTTCTTTCTTTGTTCTTGAATGATTGCCACATGTTATGATAATGCATTATTCTTTTTGTCCACGAGTGATTATCGCATTCGGTGACCTGTTTCCTGCAAAACAAAGACTTGGACATTCCATTTTGCCATCGCAATGGGGTTAGCGAGTGTGCTTACGACACTTTACAATTTTCGTATTTCTAAACCAATTTCTATATTGTCGACACAACTTTTCCTTCTTTTTGACACATAATCTAAATAAAAAGGTATAAATGACTTATATTTCTACAAGGTAACACACCCCCAAATTTAGATATATGCTTGTCCTCAAGTATATCTTCGACTAAGGAAATTCAGCTCAAATCCTATCCTCAAGTATATAAATAACTTATATTACTCCGAATGCTCTACCTCTACATAATTTCTCAACCCTATAAGTTCCTTCTATCCTTCAACATTTCTTCACATGCTCAACTTTATTGTTATCTAAAATAAACCTCTGCCTAAAGTTCCCTTCTAGTTTTGAGTGGAATGTTTTACCTCTTCTTGCAAAAACAACGAAGTGCGTTGATGGTGGAAAATTGGAAGTCAATTTTTACTCAACAACCAACTTCCCTTGGACGCGATGTGCGATGCATGTTCCTAAGATATGCATTGATAGTCATGCGTTGATGGTTAAGCGTTAGAATGAATATGCATTAATAAATGTATGCTATGACCATGCATCCTGCCACAAGTTTTCTTGCGTTCATGCCAAGTATAACATGGACGCAAGTTTCTAGGGTAATCCGAGGATGAACACAGGGACTTATAGCTATATGTTTGCGGTGATGTGCATGCGGCAGTTTGAATACAAGAATAGAGGGGATGTTGCTACATTAATTCTACTCCTACTCCTATCTAACAGACAACGCAATGAGAATATGCATGAAAGGTAGAGATGCGACAAACCTTGACATGAAATAAGTGTATGAGAAATAGATAAAATGCAGAGATGTTTTCATTGCAACCCTTAAGAGTGACCGCAAAGACAATCCTAGTCAACGCAAGCCAATGTGCTCATGCTACACTCATGCACGGCAAGTCATTTTCCAATGGAAATGAGGTGCTCCTAAGTCTAGGATGCATGTGTTGAATGCAAAAGTGTCCATAGAGCTTATTCCTAAGTCTCTACTCTTTTCCTATGCGATGATGCAAAATGCACACAACGCTGCAGTGACTACACTCAATCGTATCCTATCTCTAGGATGCATGCGATGCAGTGTTGACAAACAGAGCTTATCTCTAAGTCCCTATCTCTTGCTTATGCCGATCTAATCTCGCTCTCTCGAATATAGATTCTAACCTAGCTCTCTCGAGTCATTAGGTTCTTTTTTTAGACTCTCTCTCGAGTAGCTCTAAAGGGGTGTTGGGCACAACATAAGACAAGACAAATGCATGAACTTGGTTGATGCAAGATTGTTACTATCCCTAGTGAACAACGCATGCCTTGCTTAATGCGTCCAACCACTTACCCTCCCGGGCAGATGATTGTTGCTGACTTTATTCATAGACAAGCAATGCATTAGCCTATAGACAGGCGTTACAGTAGCTTCGTACTAAGCAAATAAGGTTTTCTCACACGCTCACGTAATGCACACCTCTCGGTGGGTTGCTACATGCTTCATATTCCTAATCCACATGACTAAGTATGCAATACCCATGTAATCCCACTAAGTGTTGCAATGAAAGTAATGATGCTAAGCAAGAAGATGGAGATGGAGTCGAAGGAACAGAGAAATGCATCGAAAAAAATTGTATTAATTCCTTAATTCCAAATGTCATACAATACAATATAGAAAAAGAAAGAAAAAAATGACCAGTTGGAAGCAAAGATTTGCTCCCAGCAGATGTGCGATAAGGCTTCCGGTGGTGCCATGGATGGGCGGAGAAGCTGACTCTCTCGAGATCTAACTCCGATCAAAGGCTCCGGTCGTCACTCGGAATGGATGAAAGAAGTGAAGAACTCTCAGCTGTCTTCTCACGCATTTGTCTGGATTGTAAGGATCCGCCATAGGTGAACCTCAAGCAAAAACCTTAGATGAAATGAAGTTCAGCTCATCAGCTTCTATTTATAGAGCTTGGGTCGCCGACAACATTGATTGGACTACTCTGAGTCTGACGTTCAACGCGTCAATCCTTTTCTGAACCTCTTCTACTTACGGCATGGTAGGTGAAATGTCAACATCAGCTTTGGATTTTCTTGAGGTATATGTGTTGATGCATTCATTCTACCTACCTTGCGTCGATCCCATTAGAATGCGTTGTCGCATAGCCGCATTCATTCAATGGCTGTATTCGCTTCATACCGCAACTCTACATGATGACCGCAATCGCTTGACGAGCACAATCCTCATGCGATGGACGCATGTGGCTGATCACCGCAACACCCATGTGTTGATCTAATGTGTTTGCCTTGCGATGGAGTGTTTCTCCGCATGCGGTCGTCTATACGATGGTCCGGTTTTTACGTTTGCATTCATTTCCTGCATTAGCTACAAAGATAGAACATTGAACGCATAATTAACGCAAAATAACAGGTTAGCTGAGATTCGACATGTTAATCGATGCAAGCTTATATTCTTGTGAATTCCTATCATGATCGACGCATATTCTGCATAACAACCTTCATAATTCTAAGTAAAAGGCCTAAGATGACATGCATTTCATCATGCGTCTTTTATGCGATGGCCTGGTTTGGTCATCCTATAGAGAATGTTGATCATAATTACACCCTTCGTTTTTGCTTGCTCCCACTGATGTCATGCGAGCATCCAACTTCAGTTGTGTACCAAGCTCAAATTCAACTCTTGATCCTCAGCCAAGTTTTATTTTTGTTGGTCAATGGAGCTGTCTCTTTTATTCTTATTTTCTCTCTCTTTTTTTTATTGTGTCGATCTTGGAAACCTACCTTCATTTTGGCTTGTTCCCACGGGTGTCATGCGAACATCCAACTATGAGTAGGTTCCTTTCACGACTAAACTCTTATCAGGTTGGGATTTTCCCCTGTGCTGACAGCGGAGTTTTTTTTTTTTTATGATAATGAACGCATTTGCCTGATATGACAGCATCCACTTGATCGCATCTGCTCAGACCTTCCCCACCCCTAAATTTAGAGATGTGCAAGGTCCTCATTGCATTTTTTTGGACAAAAAAGACAAAACATTTAGTCAAAATTTTGAAATGAATGTTTGAGCAGAGTCTTGAAATAGAGAAGGTAAAGTAGAACTATTGTGATGAATTGTCTAAATGTTAGGCAAAAAAATACAATGTATAAATAAATTGTGCTAAGGGTATGCATACTACTCATCATGGCAATGCAAATAAACAAGCAAAAGAAAAAACAAGAATTACCGCAATAAATTGACAAAGGATGATAAAAGTAAAGAGGCCAACGCATAGGGAAAGAATGATTACTCAGTTGCATAGAATACTCAGTTGCATAGAATACTCAGTTGCATAGAATTTGTCTAAGTACACAAAGAATTATAAATATCGCAACACAAATTGTAAGTATGTACAAAAGAATACAGGGTATAGCTTTCTATAAAAGAAAAATGAATGGTCGCAAAGAAAAATTGAAAAATTGTGTAGAAGGTGGTAAAACCTCAAATTTAGAGTTGCAGCGGGGGCTTTTGATGAGGAGGATGTTGCGGAGGTGCTCTTTGTGGTGCTTCTTGAAATTGCAGAGGTTACTGTAGATGTGGAGGCACCATGGGACCATGTAGATATGCCGTTAAGAAATTGAAGTACTCATTACGCTCGGCCATCTATCTTGATTCAGGCGAATGGTAAAAATGTTGCGTTGAATATTGACCATAGCCTGGCACAACATTGTGTTGCTATCTCGCAACTCTGCGTTGCTCTCCTGCAACTCCGTTAATGCATGGAGGAAGAAGGTAAGTTGTTGAGATAAGAAGACCCGCATATCGGCTAAGGAAGCATCAAGAGATGTGGTGGTGGGTTGCGCCGTCGATGTTTCACCAGCATCGATTTGAGGTTAAACGAAAGGGCCTGCTCCCAAACCATGTGGGTCATCAACATGCGACGATGGGGGTGAAAAGTGAGGTGGAGATGGATGGTAGGGAGATGTTGCTGGAGATGCGGGGTTGGAACCAGGAGCAAAGAGGAGGTTTGTGATTGTTCGGGGAGAGGGGAAAGGGGTTCGTTTGGAGGGCTTGGTGGGGAAAATGATTAAAGGCAAAGGGTTCAAGGGTAGACTAATTTACTTTTGCGGTGATCGTTCATGGAAAATTTCCTTTCCTTTATCATTTCGGCGCTGCTTCTTTGGCTTTGGTGGTTGCAGCGCATTTAGATCAATGAGGGGCCTTTTTGTTGGAAGCTCGGAGCAATGTGGTGAATCCTTGGGAAGCATTCTCATGATCTTCGTGTGGATGATGCCGTGAACTTCTGGCATGGGCTCTTCTTCAAGTCCTTCACCCACAGAGAGGCACAGGCTCGAAATTGTCCACGGAAAGAAGTATTGACCTCTCACACGGCCAACAAAACCTCGAATATGCTTCGCAATGAGCTGCCCACATCGATCGAAATGTCGCGCGCTATGCAGTATGTGGCCATAACTCGATCCCTTGAAATTGTTTTGTCATGCGTTGTTGGGATGAGTCGCCGTTTCACCAAATGAACCCAAAGTCGTGCTTCTGGGAGCAGCCAACCACTTGGTGCCTGGTTGCGTTAATACCTTCAGCGCATCCTCCATATGCTCTTCTTCAGGATCATCAATCAACTTGTTACCCGGCGCTTTGGAGAGGTCCTTCAACTTATAGAGTTCATTGATGTCCTTTGCACTGAATGGCACTACCCTCCCTTCTATGATCACTGCATCTTTGGTGTCAAGGAGCTGGCTGTGATAGAAGGCCCTCACCACCGCTAGAATGACAATGGATGGACATTGGCAGAAAGTTTCCCACCCATGTTCCACCACAATGCTCGTGATGAGATCCGGTAATGGCGCCAACGCAGGGAAGAAGCCCATCTCGATCCACAGATCATCATTTTCTTTTTTGGTTATTAGGCGGCTCCTGGTCGACGCAAGCTCGTTGTTCTCTACTTTCACTTTTCCCTTGTCTTGAGCGGACGTAAGGCAGGATTTTTGTCTTTGTTTGCATTCCCTTACCTTGCGTGCTTTTCTTTTTCCTTTTCCCATTCTTCAACTTCTTTTCTCTTCCTCTCTCTGACACGCTACACATTTTCTTTGCGGCTCCTCCTTCTCTTTCTTTTTTGTTTCTTCTTCTTCTCTCATTTCTCTTTCAAATTGTTACGAGAAGCACAATGCCATGCTCTTCCTCGAGCCTTCTTCTTTCTTCTTCTTCTGCTCTTGCGTTGTCACGGCGAACCGACTCATCGTGAAGTTTTCTGGCCAAATCACCTGCTGCAATGATTTGGCGTGCACGTGACATCTGTTCTTTCTTCTCCTTGAATTCTTTTTTCCTTTTCTTCTCCTCCTCTGCTATGCGTTGAAATAAATCTGGGTCACTTGTGGACCCTTTCGGCTCATTCTCCTTGCGACGCCGCATAAAAGGGTTGATGTCAAGGTCTTCTCTGTCTTCAGACATAACCAATCTGGTATGCGGTGATGAAACTTGCGGTTGCGCTGATGTTCTAGCTTGTGCTGACATCCCCTCTTCCACCCTTGGGGTGGTTGCTTCTCCATCAAAATCTAGACTTTCCGCCCTCTTCCTTTTTTCCTCCTCCTTCTTCAGGCACTTCTCTTCTCGCCTGCGTTGTTTTCTTTCACTTCTCTTCTTTTCTTTCTTCTCCTTCTTCAACCGGGCAGCTTCATCTTCTTCCACCCGTTTTTCTTTACTTTTTCTCTTCTCCTTCTCTTCGGCCATCCCCAGCTGCTTCTTCACCTCTACAACCTCCAAAACAGCCCTGATGGATCCCTCATTGGATTCGGTTGGAGCAGTCTCCTTAGGATCCGAAACAACCAGGGCCATTCTCCACGAAGCCACTGCAACTCCTCCTTTGAAGGCAGAGGCTGGTTCACTACTTTTGCCTCCGATAACCACCCCTCTCTTTCTAAATTGCTCAAAATACTCACAAATACCTCCGTGTCGTCCCTTCACTTCAGTTCGCTTTCGATCGAAGGAACTGGGAGTGCCACCTCAGGTCTGGTGGCAAGGGCACTCTCCATGCTCAGCCCCTCTCAGTTGGTAGGTGGTTTGGCTGTAGAGGTCTTTCACCGGGGTTTTCCGGTGATTCTTGAGAAGGCTTAGGTTGGCCGGCGAGGCGGCGGCTAGCAACAAGGAAAGTCACCTCTTGTGCAGTGTCGGGGGCTTGGGAAGTGGATGATGGTTGGGAAGAAGAGTGTGATGAGTGTCTGGCCATTTTTTTAGTGAAGTGAAAGAACTTGGAAAATTTTTGGTCTTAGAAAGAAAATCGGAAAAGGATGGGTATGCACAGAGAGAATTGATTAGGCTTTTTCTTTTCTTTGCGAAGAGATGCAAATGAGCTCCTCGGTTGAAGGAGGTACGATTTATAGGTTGGGACTTGATGGGCCCAACGCAATCGCTGTGTGGCAGGCCTTGGTAAAAAAGCCTGCCGCCGTGCCCCTCCCATTATGATTTAGCAGAAAAGACGTCCTTTTGTCTACTAAGTCATAATTCCCTCTAAAGCTTAAGCGATTCGACTACCCTCTCCGCAAATATTTTGTCATTTCTTTATTTATTTAATCGGACGAGCACAATGTTAATTGTTTAACGCAATGCATCCGTTACTGCAAATGCATATTTGCAGAGGACGGGCACAACGTATGCATTAGTGCAACACACCCCTCAACGCAACGCATTTCTGGAGGACGGGCGCATGGTATTTCTACCAGTGCAACACTATCATCGACATAGTGCATTTTTGCTGAGGACAGGCGCAGTGTACATACGCGCACAACTCATCCGTCAATGCAATGAATTTTTGGAAGTTGGGCGCAAAGAGTATCTATTAGCGCAAGATACACCCGCCATCGCAATGCATACCAGATATTATTTATGGTATCACCATCATCGCAATGCTTATCCCAAAACCAAATTGATAAGACGTTACAGTGTTCATTTTTTTTTATATTCATTCACAGAATTTAGGATCAACGCAAACTAAGATGGGAATGGAATAAATTCTACTAAGCATGAACTAAATTAATGTAAGCAATCAACTAATTTTAATAACGCAATAATAAAGCAATAAACTAATTTACGAAAGCAGTAAGAAAGTGGTAAAGAAAGCGATAAAGAAAGCAGTAAAGATAGATAGTAGGGATGCTGATTGAAAAAGGTCCTTCAAGGTTACCACAATCACATCCCCACAAGCGATCAGCCTTGCTTTCCTAAGTCAATGGTCTCCATGCGTCGTTTTGCATTGCCCCATAGTAGGGCTTAATTCGTTGACCATTGACTTTGAATGCATTGTTTCCATCCTTGGTTGTTAGCTCCACTGCGCCATGGGGAAAGATAGTCTTGATGCGGAATGGCCCAAACCAGTGGGACTTCAACTTTCCTGGAAACAATCGCAAACGTGCGTTAAATAAAAGTACCTATTGACCCACGAAGAACGTCCTCTTCCTTATGCAATCGTCATGCCCTTTCTTGGTTCGTTCTTTATAAAGCTTGGAATTTTCGTAGGCATTCATTCGCCACTCGACCAGCTCGTTCAACTGCAACTTCTGGACTTCCCCCGCACTTAACAGATCAAAATTTAGCTTTTTAATTGCCCACATTGCCTTGTGTTCCAGCTCGAGAGGCAGATGGCAAGCTTTTCCGAAGACTAGGACATATGAGGACATACCGATTGGACTCTTGAAGGCAGTCCGGTATGCCCATAGTGCTTCATCAAGCTTGGGTGACCAATCTTTCCTGGAGGTACTGACCACCTTCTCCAAGATGGTCTTGATTTCTCTGTTGGAGATTTCTGCCTGCCGATTGGTTTATGGGTGATATGCAGTTTCAACTCTATGGTTGACATTAGATTTGATCAACAGGTTGGTGATGATGTGGTTGATGAAATGTATACCTTCATCACTAATTAAAGCACGGGGCGTTCCATATCGCGTGAAGATATTTTTCTTGAGAAATTTCTCCATCGTGGTCGCATCGTTTTTAGCGCATGCAATGGCCTTAACCCACTTTGAAACATAATCAATCGCAACCAAAATATATTGATGACCCTCTGCGGAAATGGGCCCATGAAGTCGATTCCCCATACATCAAACAGTTCAATTTCTAAGATCGAAGTCAAAGGCATTTCATCCCATCTGGACATGTTCCCTGCTCTCTAGCACCGTCGCATTGCACAACATGGGTGTGGGCGCCCTTGAATAGCGTTGGCCAAAAATTGTTGCTCTATAGAACTTTTGCGGCGGTCCTCTTCCCCCCAAAATGTCCTTCATAAGGGGACTCGTGACAAAGTTCCAAAATATGCTTGGTTTTCTCAGGAACGCATCGACGGAATATGATTGGGTCTGAGTCGATACAAGAATGAGTCATCCCAGAAATAAAACTTGACTTGGTGTCTCAACTTCTTCTTTTGCTGGTATGAATAGTCTTTGGGTACTTGGCCGTAAACTATGAAGTTTACAATATCCGCATACCATGGGACATTAACGCATACCATCATAAGTTACTCACCAGGAAATCTCTCTTCAATCTCTTTCTCTTTCTTCTGAACCTCGCAATTTTCTAATTGTGATAAACGATCTGCGACTTGGTTCTCAGTGCCCTTCCAGTCATTGATCTCTAGGTCAAATTCTTGCAAGAGTAATACCCACCTAATCAGTCTTGGTTTTGCGTCCTTTTTCGTCATGAGGTTCTTGATCGCAGAATCATCAATATACACCACTACATTTGATCCAATCAGGTACTGCCGAAATTTCTCCAAGGCAAACACCACTACGAGCATTTCTTTTTCTGTGATTGTATAATTTTTCTTGTGAATCATTCAGCGTCTTACTGGCATAATAGATAGGATGCAAAATCTTTTCTTTTCGCTGGCTCAAGACTGCGCCTACCGCATATCCACTTGCGTCACACATCAATACAAACGGTTGCGTCTAATCGGGTGCAACCAGAATAGGTGCGATGATGAGCGCATTTTTCAATATGTGGAATGCTTTGACGCATGCGTCATTAAAATCATATTCACGGTCAATCTCGAGGAGCGCATTTAAGGGTCTTGCGATCTGAGAAAAGTTGCGGATGAATATTCAATAGAACCTCGCATGCCCCAGAAAACTCCTAAGTGTTTGCACATTGACTGGTGGTGGTAACATGGATATTGCGTCAATTTTTGCTTCATCAACTTCTAACCCTGCCTTTGATATCTTGTGACCTAGCACTATTCCTTCTTCTACCATAAAATGGCATTTCTCCCAGTTTAGAACCAAATTTGTTTCAACGCATCTCTTCAAAACTTTTTCCAGATTTAATAAACATGAGTCATAGGTGTTTCCAAAAACCAAAAAGTCATCCATGAACACCTCGACTAACTCCTCCAGGAAATCTGAGAAAATGGCTATCATACACCTTCGGAAGGTGCCTGGTGCGTTACAGAGTCCAAATGGCATGCGACGAAATGTAAATATGCCAAATGGGCACGTGAAAGTTGTTTTATCCTGGTCTTTCGGCGCAATCTCGATCTGGTTATACCCTGAATAGCAATCAAGAAAGCAAAAGAACTCATTCCCTGTAAGCCAATCCAACATTTGATCAATAAACAGGAGTGGAAAATGGTCCTTTTTTGTGGCCAAATTTAGCTTGCGGTAATCCATGCATATTCTCCACCCCGTGGTTGTTTTGGTAGGAATTAATTCATTTTTGCTGATGGTGACGACTGTCATGCCCCCTTTCTTTGGAACGCATTGCACTGGGCTTATCCAGCTGCCAATCAGATATGGGGTAAATGACACCTGCATCAATCCACTTCACAATCTCTTTCCTGACAACCTCCCTCATGGCAGGGTTCAGACGACACTTCCTCTCTATAGATCCTATTTTTCCCTGTTCAAGACGGATCTTGTGCATGCAATACGAGGGACTGATCCCTCGAATGTCCGCTAAGGTCCATCCCAAGGCTTTCGCATATTTCTTGAGGATCTGAATAAGGGCTTCCTTCTTTTCTTTGCTCAGTGCAGCAAAGATTATAACTGATAGAGTGTTGTTGCCTCCTAGATAAACATATTTGAGGTTCACTGGAAGTGCCTTCAACTCCAACATGGGTGGTTCTTTCGAAGATGGCTTAGTTCACTGTGTTGCTCGTTTAGATAACTTTATTGTTTCAAAATTTGGGTCAGTCTGTATTGCGGCGCAAATTTCCTCCAACATTGTGCTAACCTCAAAGTCTTCTTCCTCCGATTTTTCTCGAAACTCGTGCCTTTGTTCTTCTTGCAATTCTCCAATATGCTGGAAGTTTTCCATATCATATGAGTATTTCAACGCATTGAGAACATTGAACTTTGCTTACCGATCGTCGACTCTTATGGTGAGTTCTCGTTTTTGTACGTCGATCAGTGCTTGCTCTGTTGCGAGAAACGGGCGACCCAAGATGATCGGCACCTCAATGTCAACATCGTAATCCAATATAATAAAGTCAGCAGGAAAGATGAATTTATCCACTTGCACAAGTACGTCTTCTATCTTGCCTTTTGGATGCGTTATTGATCTGTCAGCCAATTGCAACGTAACTGTGGTGGGTCTTGCATTGTCGATGTTTAACTTCTTGAAGATAGATAAGGGCATCAAGTTTATACTTGCCCTTAAGTCATAGAGTGCATTTCTGACTTCTTTACCCTCTATTGAGAATGGCAATGTGAAGCTCCCTGGATCTTTCATTTTCTTGGAGATGTTGTCTTGGAAAAGCGCACTACATTCATACGTTAGTGCACAGTTTCATTTTCCCTGATCTTCCTCTTGTTGGCGAGTATGTCCTTGAGGAACTTCTCATAGCTCGACATTTGTTCCGGCGCTTCTACTAAGGGAATGTTGATATGTAGCTGTCGGAGACATCCAGGAACTTCTTGAATTATTTACTATCATCTTTCTTTTTCAGCCTAGATGGGATAGGTGGAGGATCCCACCGTACTTCCTGATTGTTTGGCTATTCCTTGAGGTCCCTTGCTTCCTATGTTCTTGGGGCTGGAGGTTGCGATGACTTTGATTCTAAGTTTTGTTGAGATTCACTCTTTGTAGAGGTAGTTGCTTCTAAACTGGTAGGTCTGTTGTTTGTGGTTGAGTGGTCATTGTTGGTGATTGAGTCTTTTGGCCGTTTTACTAACTCTGGTACTGATGGCATGGGGACCGTCTTCCTACCGCTTCTCAATGTCACTGCTTTACATTGTTCCTTGCTACTTGGTCCGGGTGCTTCCATGCTGCTAGGCATGGTACCAGGTGCTCTATTCTTAAACTTGTTCGCAAGCTGTCCAACCTGCACCTCATTTCTAATGGAGGAAGCTTGCGACTGCACAATTGCCTTGTTCTTTTCGATATATTGTTTCAGTAGTGCTTCCGAAGACGAGGTACTAGAAGAGGTATTAGAAGAGGACGATTGGTTGTGTGCCTGTTTACTCTGAAAATTACCCTGGCTTTGATTCGGATGATGGACAACTGGAGGATTACCTCGATTCTCGAGATGACTGTTTTGTAGATTCCTTTGGCCCCCCTGGTCGTGATTCCCTCCCCAACTAAAGTTGGGGTGATTCCGCCAACCAGGGTTGTAGGTGTTTCTAAATGGGTTATTGTGAATAGAGTATACGGATTGTGGATTTGACAGGCAGACTTCCATCGAGTGCCCCTCTCCGCATTGGATGCAGCTTACTGCTGCCACTTACGTCAACGCATTGGCTTGCGTTGCACTTTGAGAGAGATGTCCTTGATTAATAGCCATAGTCTGGAGGAATGAGGTAACTACAACCATCTGGGCGGCCAAGGTGGTCATTGTATCAATTGGTACAATGGCACTTTCCGCTTTTCTTTGCTCCGGGCCACATCCTCCATACTCGTCATCCATCTAGTCATCTGTATTTCACGAAATGTGATCTAAGATGACCTTCACTTTCGTATATGTCTTGTCCACGAACCCTCCTGTCGCGGAGGCATTAGCAACTTCTTGCGTTGATCTATCCAAGCCATTATAGAAAGTTTCCATCAGAATGCAATCAGGGAATCCCGATGTGCGGACAATTCTTCACCAACCTTCTGAATCGCACCCAGGCGGTGCTTAGAGATTCATTTTCCATCTGTTCAAAATTTAACACGTCCTTTCATCTTCTTACGTTGACGGTGGGCGGGAAAAATTTCTTCATAAACCTCTCAACCAGCTGGTCCCATGAATTGATTTCATTCGAGTCCAATGAATAAGCTCACCTCTTTGCCTCATCCCGCAGTGTATACAGGAAGAGATATAATCTAATTCCTTCAGGAGTAACGTCAGGAATGGAGAATGTATTGCACATTTCAACAAAGCTGGTCAAGTGAGCATGTGGGTCTTCTCCTCATAGACCTCCAAATTGTACCGCATTTTGGATCATTTGAAGCATGACCAGCTTTATCTCAAATCTTACATTCTCTTCCACCGTGGGTCTTGCAATTCCGGACGAGAAGTCATATAAATTCGGTGTCGTATAGTTCCTCATTGGGATATTGCTGTCGGCAGCTAAAAACACTGGATCTTGCACCAGCTGATTTACCTCTTGATTCCCCTCAGGCCTATCGTTGTTATTAGCCATGTTTTTTTTTTGCCTTTTAAGGTTCTGGCGTGCTCGTGCACGAAAAGTACGCTCAATCTTTGGGTTGGTTTCAAATTCTGGTTCAGTCTCAGTACTCATAAACCGTCAACATGCTCTTCGCGTTAAACAGACAGTACAACAGAGATCTGTCCTGCAAAATACCACAAAAATATTCAACACAAAACGTTGCCAATCCCCAGCAACGATACCAAAAACTTGTAATGATAAAAATTTAATGAGCTTATACGCTGATGATTTATTATAATATGTGATACTACGTTCTAAATATATGCGATGATGCTTAATTGCTTCATAGTATGCGTTCGTGTAGTGCATGTCACAAGCTTTCTTGCACTGGAACCAAGTATAATTCCAACGTAAGTTTCTCAGAGTGATCTGAGGTCGAACATGGGGATTGTTATGATTAATGTGATACTAATGTGGTATATGTGACCGGTTAACATAAAGAATAATGAATTGTGTTGAAAAGTAAATTGCGATGAAAAGTAAATTGCGGTGATAAAATAAATTAATAAACTATTAATATACAAGTGAGGATTGGCTGTGAAGTTGTGCAAAAGAGTCTCGTGAATGCGGTAGCAAGTCTTGTGAATGAGCCAGAAAGAGAATGGGTTGAGGGAAAGGACATCGCAAGTTCATCAATCTTGTTGAGGACGCAACTAAGGTTCCGCTTTCCCTTGGCTTACACCTTTCAGTGATTGGCCATGTTCCCATATGTCTACGGTGAAACAGGGATGAACGTGATGAATGCAAGGTTGTTTCCATCTCTGGAAATACTTCTCGCTTTAGTTAACGCATTCTTCCAACCTTCTTTCGATAGGCTGAATAACATCTTCACTTCTGCTCTCACAGGTGAAGATGCCGTCGAGCATGCTTTAGCTAAACTTAGTTGATTTCCTTAACAAGGATTAACTCACTCGCCTAATCCTTCCCCTTACCCTGGGGATTAGTTACACATGATGGAGAAAATGGATGATGAATGTATGGAGAAGAACAGAGAAATAACGATGAATACAATAATGATATTTAAATCTAAAGATCAGCGTTTATTACAGATAGTGAATGAAAGATTAAAGATAGATGAACATAGTAGATGAATGGAAAATAAGAACAAATACGGAAAAAGTGCCAATGTCTTGACACAGATCCCGATCGAAGACGATGTGCTTGCTTGCGTATGGAAGAAAGGGAGTGAAAGCTTCCATCTCAGGCTTGTTTTCCAGGTAGAAGTGACCTTTTGTGTAGAGCTTCTTCTTCGGAAATGGAATAATTGCTTGCTCAGAGACTTACCTCTCGGTCTTGCCTCGTCTTTCTCCCAGATTTTCTCTGGATTGTCTATTCAGACCAGTCTTCTTTCATTGAATTTGAGGAAGCTATTTATAGACCTTAGCTTCTTCTATATTAGTGGTCCCGCTCTGATGATTTCTACCATCTCATAATGGAAACGTCCGCTCTACTCCACGATTGAACTTGTCAGAATCGTACAACAGAAAAGTTGTACAATATCAGAGGTCCTTGCGAATGCGTTGCTCTTCACATCTTCGATCGATCGCCGAATTTGGTGTAATTGTTTTGATCTTTTATCGATTGTCACATGCGATGGAAATGTGTTGATCGTTTGAGTCCGAGATCGATTGTCGCATGCGCTGCAATTGCGTTGTTCTTTCTTTGTTCTTGAATGATTGCCGCATGTTGTGATAATGCATTTTTCTTTTTTTCCTCGAGCAATTATCACATTCGGTGACCTATTTCCTGCAAAACAAAGACTTGGACATACCATTTTGCCATTGCAATGGGGTTAATGGGTGTGCTCATGACACTTTACAATTTTTGTATTTTTAAGCCAATTTATATACTATAGACGCAACTTTTTCTTCTTTTTGCCGCATAATCTAAATAAAACAATATAAATAACTTGTATTTCTACAAGTTATCAGTTGGGCATTTTCTTTTGGAGAAACCCGTTGACGTTGATTTTGAGTTTCGACAGTTTTAAACATCTCTATGTTATGGAGGGAACTCGTTGCTAATGGCTTTAGCACATACAAGTTATTTTCCAGATATGTTGTACAGATTTCAACTCCATCTTTATGAATAAACATTTTATTCAATTGAAATTCAAGAGTATATTTACACTGTAACAAGCACTTTATAGAAATTAAGTTCCTTTTCAACTCAAGAACTACAAATACGTCATGTAAAACAAGAAATCACTTTTGTAAAGTCAATTGGACTCATCCCACTACTGAGACAACATGCCCAGTGCCTACTCGCATCATCATTTCACCAACCTCTAGCTGTCGCCAGGATCTAATCCCCTGAAAAGAAGAATAAACATGATTAGGGGCGCCTGAGTCAATAACCCAGGTAGAATCACCATTCTTCAGTAAACAAGTTTCTAACACCTGTAATCATATTTACCTTTGTTTTCCTTAGCCTTAGCTTAGCCTTGTTCTTCTCTTTGATCCAATGAGGACAATTCCTCTTCCAGTGCCCACTTGGTTACAATGGAAACACTTTCCCTTGTCTTCGGGCATTGGTCACCTTCCCCATTGGGCGACAGGCGGTGGGTTAGCAGGCACCTTCCCCTTCCCCTTACCACCCTTCTTCTTGTTCCACTTAGTAGTGTTAAAAGTAGAAGGTGCAGACTTAGTCCCAGAGGTCGAACCTCAATGAACTTCTTTTAAGAAAAGGCAACATTTTCCTCACCAGCCCTATTCGCCTTACTTTTCAGTAAGGATTGGAATGTCTACTACTCGTTGAGGAGAGTTGTAAGGGTATAGTCTACTTTGTTAAGAATCGCATTACTAAAAAAGTGCAGGAATCTATCCGGCAATGAATGTAGGATAATGCTAACCTAGCTGTCCTCATCGATTCTAGACCCATTCATCTCTACCCAATTGAAGTGGAAAATCATGTTAAGTAAATGTCCACGAACAGAGGTGCCTTTCTCCATTTTGGAGTTGAAGATGCATTTGAGAGCCTCGTGCTTGATCTGTCCAGACGGTTGTCCGAACATCCCCTGCAAGGACTCCATGATCTCACGCGCTAAGACCATGGGCTCATACTTCTTGGCCAAAACGTCGTTAAGACTGACCAAGATATAGGCTTGGGCCTTGTCAGTCGCTCATGTACAATGCTCGTAGGCCTCTCGAACATTTCGAGTGGCATTAGGAGGTGGAATAGAAGGACACTCCTCCGTAAGGACGAACATGAGATCATCGATGATCAGTATTGTTGTGATCGTGTGTTTCCAACTAGTGTAATTCTCGCCAATCAGTTTGTCAACGCTAAGTAAAGCTAAAGAAGCGGTGGCCATTAAAATGTTGTTAAAAAATGAACAAACTTAATAAGTCTATGCTTTAACCACATTTTAACTCCAATTTTAGTTTTAGCAAAATTATTTCCAAGTACCCTAAGTGAAATAGACTTCCATTTCGCAATGATGTCCCAGCAAGGCAGGAAAAACGTCACCGATGGGATGATCAGATGCTTCTTCACTAGGATGAGACACACTCAACCATTAGGCCGAAACAACTCTTGTAACAGTACCTAACAGTCACCATTCGTTCGGTCCAGGTGTAACCCCTCGTTTTCGGTTCTAGAGTCTCGCCCTAATGCACCCACCGTAGGGAAAAAGTATATTAGGACAAGAGACTAAAGCGACCTTATCCTATAAAAGATCAAATAAAGAAACGTGCAAAATTGCCATCCTATAGGGGGACATTCCCAGGGTGCCTCGAGGCAATGCACAGAAACTTTACCCAACCTAACGAGAGAGACTGTGGGATATGATGTCGCACATCCTGCTCCCACTTACTATGAACATTATCTCCATCCACCTTGATATTGACCTACACAAACACCATCCTTTAGAGGGACACTCCCAAGGTGCCACGAGGCCGAGGATAGATCTCACGGTGTGGACAATAAAGGGAGAAATTAGAAGAGATTTAAATGAAGTATCAGATACCTCAAGTACCTCCCACTAAATGTTCTACCTAGGGGTTAATTAACTTAGACCATCCAGCTACTAATTTTAATCTAAGTCAGTTTAATCTGCTAAAAAACAACTCTTGTCTTTGAAATTAAACAAGTTCAAGTAGTCACATTAAACTCTTTAATGGATTGGCCTCAAATTTGCATGCATGCATCAAATCTATCTAATGCACCTTTCCAGGTAGGTTCGCAGGTAAGGGTGTTCTGTTTCCGTCACCTTAAATACCCCAGCCTACACAGAACCAGCCTTAGACAAAAGGTTCCTTATAGATAGATTTTCTACACTTTAACCTTTTAATTAAATTGGCTAAAAGATTAAAGCCTAGGGTTACTAATCTCATTAGAACTGTGATCTTAGGTCTATCTCCACCAAGTTTTAAAACACTTTTAAAACCATGATTCAAACTTAAGTTTGCATGCATGTCTTCCTTATAGATTTTAGTTCTAATTTTCTTATAAATCTTATAAAAGAAACAACCAAAACCATACACATTGCCACACAACTAGGTATTTATAGCACTTATAAATTTAACCTATGTGTCATTCTTCATGCATTGTCCATTCATTACTATACATAACTTTTATATACATGTAATGAACCAAGCAAACATGCTTCCATACACTCTTATACTATAACACTTATAATATAAAGATTATGCATGTCTATACTTTATACATGCATAAATATAACTCTTATATTATATGATGCATGAGCATGCTCTTATGTAATTTAAATCATGTTTCTCTAAATCATAACACTTACAATAAAGAGATGATGCATGACCAATGCATAACTTAAGGTGCGATTTCTTCTATATGGCATACCGTATGACATATAAATAAACATACATCCTATGTACATTCACAAAGATTAATGGACCGGGATGAACCGCCTCAAAAACAAAAATAAAAACTCTATCTATTACATTTTTCATCGAGCAAGGTCTTGAACCGCTCGGGTGAAGCTCCCCATCGTTTGGTAAACGCGGCCAGGTATATACGATCGTTTAGCTATGATCAAGTACCTTTTACAATGCAATGAAGCATGAGGTACCTGATTGTTTAGCGCACAAGACATAACACGCGCAAGTCTAAACGATCGTTTATACAATGGCGTTGTTGTGAAGCACGATCGTCTAGACGATCACATAACAAACGCTAAGTAACAAATTTACTCCGCGATTGTGTAGTCAGGAACTAGGCGATGAAGCTTGCTAAGCTACACGATCATCTAGTGCGCGCGTGTCAACCTGCTCCTGAGTATCCGATACTCTACGATCGTTTACACGACCCAACCAACACTCGGTCATCTTCCTCCTCGAAGAACAGTAACTCCTTGTCTTGAAGCTTTATCACGAACGACTCAACAGAGACTCAAGAATTTTGAATTTACAGACTCGATAGCAAGTTAATATGCCCAAAAACACAGGGACCCTTACAATTAACTTTAAAAGTAAAAGAATTTAAATAACCATAGGCTTCATCCCATAATACACCATTAATCCACATCCACCAAACCATTTAACACTTAAACAGAAAGTAGACATGCTTTACCCACCGAGAAAGTAAATGCTATTCTTTGCATCAATGAATTTAGAATATCAGAACCTGGCTCTAATACAAATTGAAGGAACTCTTATCAAAGAGTACCTCTGAGCGGAAGCAAGATCGTTCCAAACTCATTGTTATAGAATTACCGCGTTCACAATCAAATAGACAAGTTATGCATTAACAAAAAATTACAGGCATGCTTTGAAACTTTAATCAACAAAAGAGAACAAGATACATACCAGTTGAAGAACTCTTCTTCACAAAAATCTCACTTTCGTCCAGGAAGACAATCTCGTTCTCGCTAAGATCGTCAAGGCAATCCTCCACCAAATCACTGTCGTCTACCCACGAACAGACTTCTCATGAACAAGGCAACAGGGAAGACACCACCACTCGGAACCCTCGGTATTCTCGGAGCGAGAATCCAAGAGGTATAGGAACCCTCGATATTCTTGGAGTGAGAATCCAGGAGGTGTGGGCTCTGTTGGATTTGGTAGAAGAAAGGAGGAAGAAACGATCGTTTACCATGACTAAGCATGTGGGAGATATCGGGAGTCTATCGTATAGACAATGCCTGATCGTCTAAGTAAAGGTACACGATCGTGTAGTAAAAGGGCCTTTGATGTATAGACGATCGTTTAGTAAAACGCTCAGGCGCGCAATCGCTTAGAAAACACTAGATGATCGTTTAGTAAATTCTATGTGATCGTTTAGGAAAGGCGCGCGTGTACACGATCGTTTAGTAAACGTTGAGCTTTCATGTATTCTCTTGGTTTGCTATGCGATAGGCAGTGTACTAGTCGGTGAGCGAATATCTGATTCTTTGAAAAATGAAAACCATTTTCATTTTATCCTTCAGTTACAAAACTAAATGCAACCTCCCACTATCTCATTCGGTTACGGAGAAAAAACTGCAAACAACTATCCCATAATTGTTTAAATTAAAAAATAAATATAATTATATTATATTTATAAAATATGGTTTAATATCACATGATATGCAACATATGAACCATAGTCCTTTTCTCCTCCACTAGATATAAATCATATTTATATCCTTTTCCTCCAATTAATGTATCTCATACATTATGTCAACTATATCATATATAAATTACTAGTTCAATCATATCATATATAATCGAACTCCCTCTTGTCAGTTTGAACACTTCAAACTGACCCAAAACTGATTGTCAACTTGAATCCATTGAGCTACCAAAGGGACCTTATGGACCTATGGCTTGAAGCTCCAACGGTACATGAATAACTTACTAAACTCTTTAGCCACGAGATCCACCATCCATTAACTGTCAGACATTTCATTAAAGACCGACAGCTGCACTCTTCTCACCACAGATATATTTCTATGTCCATCAGATATAATCAATCAACAGTACGATAATCCTTCACAGATGCTCGTAAGTACAGTTGTGCCAATTTACCCTTTTTCCCCTGTAGTTACATCTAACTTCTTAAGTACAACTGATCCCTCTAATGAACAATACAACATAATCCTACTATGTGTGGACACCTTTCGGGCCATGAGAAGGTGTGTGGTGCAACATCGTTCAAGCCTCGAAATCAGCCCTTAAGGGAGCAATCTATCTACTGACCTTTGCTTTGGGAAATGAGTGAATTCCATCTTGTGTAGTTGAGTTCCCAGCTTCCAAATCAAACGAATCCCCAAAGTGGTACGTTTGAATCGACGATCTGGCCACTCACACCTATGCAAATCAAAGGACCGCCCTCAAAGGCAGGAGTTCGCAATTCACTTAGGATTGAGTTCATGTTACCTATAGTCATCCTAGTGAAGTAAAGTCTCTGTCATGAACGACGTTATATAACGAGACTATAACACTTCGTGGTCCTGTCCTATACAAACTCCTTTGTATAGGACGCCCCTGTTTGCATGTCTTCACATGAATGATCAGGATCAGACCATCTATAGCAAGTCATAACACTTGTAACTATTCTACAAAGTGGGTCGCATCTGTAGCATTATCAGGATAAGGTTTCCTTCCTATATCCATATACTACAGACCATTTTGGTTATCACTTGAGACATGATCCACCTGTATGTCTCCACATACATGCTTAAGTTACAAATGACAACCAGGGATTTTAGTTTATTGGTTTGTGGTAAAGCAATTAACATCCAATGTTTCATAGACAATAGTGAAGAAAAATATCATATATTAATACATCCAAATGTTTGTTCAATTCTGTGTTTACAAACTATAGGACCTAACGAGAGTTTAGGGCATCATCCCCAACAATATAGACTCGTATTGCTTTTGATTTGATCAATTTGTAAGGGCCCATGTGTTTTGGCCGTTTATTTTATGCAATCGAGTCTATCATTTGAATGTCTGGGTTGTTCGTGGTGGCTGATTACTGAGAAGAACATCGGAAAACTAATGATTCTTTTTCCAAAATTTAAGCTTCTTGGCTGCAACGTCACAATGCTACAACCCTAGCGTCTCAATGTTACGACCCGAAGTGGAAGGCAAAAGTTTCCATAGCGTCGCGATGCTATGCCCTAGCGTCGTGACACTACGTCCATTTAAGGCTGACGCACGCGCAAGATGCTAGTCGCCGATTCGAGTCCAAATTGTCATCTTCCTCTATTTTTTATGTACTTTTTTGTTTATAATTAAATTAATATAATTAAATTATATTAATTTAATTATATTAATTTAATTATTTTATTAGGGTGACAAATATCAGTCTATTAATACCTTTTATATAATTTAATGTGCATATGATGTATGGTTAAATTATATAATTTATATGTTGCATATTATATGCCATATAGATTTAAAATCCCACCATAGATTAAGCATAATTATGCGTTATTTTTAAATATAAATGTTGTATTTAAAGTTTAGGTTATTCATAAAGTATATACATGCATGATGTATATCATATAGTATGCATGTTTATAATATAAATGTTATATTATTTCTTTTAATGTATGATTACAAGCATCGTACTATATAGTTCATTAATCGTTTAATATAAGTGTTATATTATTGTTAATGAAAAAAGAAAAGCATGCAGCATGACATTACTTAGATAATATAATTGTTGTATTCTTTTATTGTCATTATTATGCATATTATAGGTTTTAAAATTCATTAATTTATAAGAGTTATATGATTAATGAATTAGATATTAAAATCTATAATTCAGAGTTGCTTGCAAAGATAGGTTAAATAAATTTTATACGGTTTAAAATTAATTTCACATAGACCTATGATTAGAAATTTTTCTAATGGGATTAGAAATAGGTTGGTCTTTTATTTTTCTTTTTAATAGGATTAATTTGACTAATAAAAGATTAAGTTTATAAAATAATTGTCTATAAGGGACTTTGTCTAGGCTAGGGTTTTTAAGCTGACGGAAACGGAACACCTCTACCTGAGAACTGACCTAGAAGGTGAATTAGGCAAATATTTTATAAGCATACAATAAATAATATGATTTATTAAAATGTTTATGACTATGAAATACGGCAGATGGATGTCAAAACTACCTTTCTAAATGGTAATCTTGATGAGACCATTTACATAAATCAACCAAAAGGATTCATTCAACAAGGTCAAGAACAAAAGGTTTGCAACCTTAATCAATTCATTTATGGGTTGAAACATGCATCTCGATCTTAGAATATAAGATTTGACACTACGATTAAATCTTATGGCTTTGATCAAAATGTTTATAAACCGTGTGTTTACAAAAAGATCATCAATAATTCAGTAGATTTTTTGGTTTTATATGTGGATGATATCCTACTCATTGGGAATGATGTAGGTTTTCTGACTGAAATTAAGAAATGACTAGTTGCACAGTGTCAAATGAAAGATTTAGATGAAACACAGTTTGTTCTAGGGATCCAAATCATTAGGGATCGTAAGAACAAAATACTAGTCTTGTCTCAATCATCGTACATTGATAAAATGCTTGTCAGGTATTCGATGCAAAATTCTAAGAAAGTTGTATTACCTTTCAGACATGGAATTATTTTGTCTAAAAAACAATGTCCTAAGACACCTCAAGAAGTTGAGGAGATGAGATGGATTCCTTATGCATCTACAATAGGTAGCCTAATATATGTCATGTTGTGTACTAGGTCGGATATTTGCTATGTAGTGGGAATGGTCTGTACATAACAATCCAATCCAGGATTTGATCACTGGATGATGATTAAAACTATTATCAAGTATCTTAGGAGAATGACAAACTATATGCTTGTGTATGGTGCTAAGGAATTGATCCTTATAGGATACATTGACTTTGATTTTCAAACTGATAAAGATTCTAGGAAATCCACTTCAGGATCAGTGTTCACTCTTACCAAAGGGGCTATAGTATGGTGTAGCATCAAGTAAGGCTACATTGCTGACTCTACCATAGAGGCAGAGTATGTAGCTGTTTGTGAAGCTGCTAAAGAAGTTGTCAGGCTTAGGTAGTTTTTGACAGATTTGGAAGTTGTTCCCAACATGTCAATTTCCATCACCATCTATTGTGGTAGTATTGGTGTTATGGCAAACTCCAAGGATTCTCGAAGTCACAAATGAGGAAAATACATCGAGCGCAAGTATCATCTCATCAGGGAGATTGTGCAACAAGGAAATGTGATCATCATAAGATCGCTTCGAAGCACAATATTGCTGATCTTTTTACAAAGGCTCTCATGACTAAGGTTTTTGAAGGTCGCCTGGAGAGTCTAGGTCTACAGGATTTGTGTCATCTTGTCTAGGGAAAGTGAGAGATTTTGGGATATGGAAGATGCCTAGTTTATTGTATTGTACTTTATATTATATATTGTACTCCCCATTTGCTTTAGGACAAGTGGGAGATTATTGGATTTAGTGTCCTAAATCTCGTTCATCTTGTAGTTTGTAATTTTGTAAATACAAATTATTTAATAAATTAAACAGTATTTTATTTGACCTTTAGATAGCATCAACTCAATCCAATAAACTAAGATCCAAGGCCATTTAATGAAACTTGAATAGTATGTGGTAGATATATAAGTGGATAGTGTTAAAGTAATGACCTAAAAGTTCTGCAGTATATGGTTAAAGTTAGGTGCCTTATCCTGGTGACACTACAGATACGGCCCATTTTGTAATTGTTACATGAGTTGTAAGTGTTACAAACAGTGTGATCCATATTGTTCATGCGAAGACATGTGAGTAGAAGTATCCTATATAAAGAGTTTATATAAGACCAGACCACGAAATGATGAGCTTATTAATATAACACCATTGATTGGAGAAACTAACTTTTTCACTAAGATGACCATAGGTAACTTGACTTTAATCCTGAGTGAGTTGTGAAATCCTATCAATGAGGGAAAACCTTTGATTTGTATAGGTGAGAATGGCCTTTTCGCCGACTCAATATATGCCTATCATTTTGGAGTTTTGTCCAAATAGGGAGCTAGGAAGACAATTACACAAGATGGAATTCACTCATTCCCGTTGGAAGGGAAAGTAGATAAATTTCTCCCTTAATAATAGATTATAGGTCTTGAACAATGAAGCCTCATTCTCTCATTGGCTCGAAAGGGGTTAGTTTATAGTAGGACTATAAATTATTTGTTCATTAGAGAAATCAGTGGAATTTAAGGAGTTAGATGTAACTACAGGGTAAAATGGTAATTTTGACCTGACTGTAGTTATGAGAAATTTGTGAAAGGTCAACTTACTGATGATTGGTTATATTTGATTGACATAGAAATATATCGACAGTGCGAATAGTGCAACTATCAGTCTTTAGTGGAGTGACTGGCAGTTAATGAATGTTAATTAATCCAATTAAAGAGTTTAGTTGGTTAATCTCGTAGCATTGGAGCTTCTAATCTATAGGTCCAATAGATCCCCTTGTTATCTCACTAAGGATAGAAATAAAGAATAGTCTTTTTTGGAATAATTTGAATTGTTCAAATTGTTTATGAAAATTTAAGTAATTAATTATATTAATGTGATTAATATAATGTATAATGTATGTTGATATATTATAATATATAGTTAATTATAAATATGATTTATAATTAAAACTATATATTATATGAGAGAAAAATATTTGAATAAGATTTAAATAATTTAGATAAATTTTATACTATAAATTAAAATTTAATATGAATTTGATTCATATTAAAACTATAATTTAAAAGAGGAGGAATATGATTCTAAATGCATATAATAGTCACTAGTAGTTAGATTAACCATATTATTAACATTATATTATTATTATTATTTAATGTTATAACTCCCTTACCTTTCCCCTCTCCTTTATCACTGCGTAAAACACAAAGAAGAGTATGTCTCTGAACAAAACTCTCTGCAATTGATACTCTCTCTCACTTTCATTCCCTAAATTTCCCTCAACTAAAATTAAAAAGAAGTCCACACTTCTTTTCCTTGTGTCCTGAGAATAATGAGGACTTCGTTTAGTGGTGTTCACTTTGAAGGAACAATTTCTTGAGTTTTACAATAACTTGTTCGTGACTTCGAAGAGAAATGTTTGGAGATTTTAGTTCTACAAATGTAAAATTTCTCTATCTTTAATATTTCAAAACTGAAAAATCGCGGTTTGTATTTTTGTTTATGTATAAAATCAATTTTGATTTTTCCAATCTCAATTCAAAAACAGAACGATCAATCACTTCCATTTTAGGATTCAATCCCTTCACATTATGTATATATATTTTTTTCTATATTTGTAAGATTCTTTCCTTATTAGTTTTTTTTTTTTTTTTCGTCTTTCTTCTATATAACAAGAAATTGTAATTGATTCAAGAATTAAAAAAAATAATAATAATATTTTTCTTCCCTAAGTTTAAGTCAAATGGATTCGGTATTCTTGTACAAATCCTTCCATGCAAAAAAAGCAATGATATTTCTAAAAGGTATGGACCAGGTGAGAATCATATGTAATAATCAGGGTGGGTTATGGTTGGCCACTTTTATGTCAAATTCGAAAAATGGTCTACCGCTTTTCATGCAACCCCCTAACTAGTTCCTATTTATGGTGGCTCGACAAGATTTAGAGGAGTAATATTACATGCATGGAACAAGAACACATTTTTACATATTAAAGACATTTGCGGTGGATTTCATGAAGTTGTTGTTGGATTTAGCAAGTAATCAGCAGAAGAATTCAGAATTATTAAGTGATTCATCAATTTTAGTATCAAATTAAGCATGTTCACCAAATAAAAATAGGGTTTCTAAAAAGACTCATCTTTGATGAATTTGAACTTCAAATTCAGTTCCAATCACCTCAGCTACAAGCTATGAAGCACAGATACTTCATGTGAAGCAAAGAATCAGTATCAGACACGTATCAGATACTGATACTTTCAGATACTTCCTAGAGACGTATTTGACACACGATTTGATGTATCTATACTTTCAGATACTTTTTAGATACGTATCTGACATGCGATTTGACATATCTATTTTTATGCGTACTTTTCTTTAAGAAAAAAGACAAGTAACTCATTTAATCTTTCCCAATCTAAAATAAGACAACCTATTTAAAAAGCTCACTACTCGAGTCCAAAACTAAAAGAAAAAAAAATAACGGACCAAACCCTAGACTAGAATCATCCAATCTCCATCTTCACATTTGAGTCCCTACAAAATCCACTAAAATATAAATCATCTGGATATCTTCAACAATAAGTTCTTCGTTTATCTTCATACTTCTCTCTCTAATATTCTTCTTTTTCTTCTTTGCAATATGAGTCACTTTTCTATTACATTTTATTAACTATTGTACTTCAACATCTTAGATGTTACTTTTTTTGTATTGTATTTCAATGTTTGTATTCTATGTTGTGCTCTTGTTATTAACTTGTATGCTAAATTTATCTATATTCTATATTCTTTTAAAGAAAAAAATGTATCTTCAACATATCAGTATCCTCGTTTTTTAGAAAAATATATATTTAAAAAAATGACGCATCCTTAGACGTATCCGTATCTTAGTTTTTTAGAAATTGACGAATCGTCGTATCCGATCATATCTGTATCGTGTAATCGTATCTATGTCTGTGCTTCATAGACTACAAGGTGTTGACTACCAAAAGGTCTTCCCTCCTATTCTCTTTGGACCTTAAATTGATTTGTGGGAATCAAAATGAGCTAAATTGATGGAATTAAGAGAGAATTTTAATCATTTCAGCTGGATATGAAGAACTTCTTCATCAGTTATTCTCTCAAGAATTCAGAATTGCACGGAGACCATTCATAGCATTAAAGCTTGAATTTTGTACCCACACCTCATGCAATCTGATTGCATCTCAAAAGGACAACTTCTTGAATTGTGAGTGGGATTTTGGTGTCAAAATAGTGGGAAAATCTCACTTTAGTGGAATTATCCAAGAACCAATTTCACTATTATTTTTAAAATTCTTTTTCAAAAAATAATATCAAATTTAAGTTTTTAAATCTTTAACTAAATTGAATTTTCATTAATTAATTCAATAATTAAATTTTCAAATAAATTAATAATTTATTTATTAAACAATTTAATTAATTCTATTAATTTAATATTAAATATTAAATTAATTAAACACTAATTTCACAATCATGAATCCTCATTCGTGTAATTAATATTTAAATCATATTTAAATATTATTTGATTCTCCAATCTTATTTAATTCAATAACTAACCGTGTAATTATGTCGCATATAATTACTAATTTCCTTAATTCGATTTTGAACGTTTCAAATAAAACTTTTACTTTATTCTAAGGTTTAATCCGTTGTAAGCTAGTAGGGGACCTAACGGACCTATAGATCATGGGCTCTAACGATCTAAGATTAATTGGCTAAACTCATTAAACCAAATTAATCAACATTCATTAACTATTGGGTCACTCCACTAAAGCCCAATAGTTGCACTTCTCTTACTGTAGATATAATTGTGTCCACTCGGTATAACCATAATTAGTTAGATAACCAGGTTGTTCATAATAACGGTTGGGTCAATAGCTGTTTTATCCCCAAGATTACATCTTGTTTCTTAAGTCCCACTGACCCTATAATGAACAATTAGTTTGTAATCCAATCAGTAAACCAAGTCCCTTTCAAGCCAATGAGAGGGTGGGGGCCTCTTGTTCAAGATTCAAAGTAAGCACTTAAGGGAATAACCTTTCTACTAACTCTAAAAGCGGGTAGGATTCCATCTTGCACCCTATGTCTCCAGCTATCTGCCCGATCTTACCCCTGAAATGGGAGGCTTATTGAGCTGGCACTATTGAGCCAACCCTCACCCATGCAAATTTATGGATAATCCCTAATAAAATAGAGTTCATAGTTAGCTCAGGATTAAGGTCAAGTTACCTAGTGAAGGAACCCCTGTAAAGGGAACCGCAGCAAAAGTAGATCATTCAATTCCCATCATCTTTTAAAAACAATTTACAACACATGTATTAAGGAAAAATTAAATTATACAATATGCCCAAAAAAATTTAAATTTAAAATGTTTAGGAAAACTTACCCTTGAAGACGTTCTTCAATCTAATCCCTCGAACACTACAGCGAAGGAGTCCTCAGTATTCTCTGATGAGAATCTAGGAAGTGTAGGCTCTATAGTGTTTTGGGATTAAGGGAGAAGGAAGAATTTTTTAGAGAAAAACCTTGGGAAGTGGAAAAAACACTTTATAGAGAGCAATCTTCTTTCTCTGTCTCGTTTTTTTTTTTTTTTCCTTTTGTAGGTTTTTTAAGGAGACACCTCCACCACTTCTTACATGAGTGGTGGAGAGAAAAAGATGGCCCCAACTCCCTCCCTTTAATTACTTTAAAATTAAATAATTAAAAAAATTAATAATAAAATAATTTTAATTCACAATTAAAATTATACAAATATATATAATAACCAATTTATTATATATTATGCAATCATATGTTATATCATATATAACATATAACATATAATTTAAAATTGTATCATATACAATATATAACCTATAGTTTCTTTTCTCTCTCTTATGGTATTTAATATAAATCATATTTACATTAAATTTTATTCATATGAATCTAATTCATATAATTAACATTTGGATCATATTCAAATATTTAATTCCTCTCATAAATTCTTTATATTATATTGTATCAAATACATTATAGTAATAATATCATATATAATTACATAAACTTAATTATATCATATATAATTAATTCCCTCAATTAATTTGAACAATTCAAATTAATCCAAAACTTGATTCTCATAAAATCTATTGAGCTATTGAGGGGACCTCATGGACCTGTAACTTGAAGCTCCAATTGTTCATGAATAATTAATTAAACTCTTTAACTAAATTATTCACCATCCATTAACTGTTAGGCACTCCACTAAAGACCGACAGTTACACTTTTCGCATTACAGATATATTTCTGTGTCCATTGGATATAACCAATCCATAGTACGACGACCCTTCACAAATGGCTCGTAAGTACAGTTAGGCCAAATTACCGTTTTGCCCATGTAGTTACATCTAACTCTTTATACCACCTTGTGTAGCTGTGTTCCCAATTCCCCAATCAGACGAATCCCCAAAATGGTAGGCATGTTGAGTTGACGATCTACCCACTCTCACCCATACAAATCAAAGGACCATTTTCATATCATAACTCACTCAGGATTCAGGTCGTGTTACCTATGTCATGGAAGTCTCTATTAAGAACGGTGTTATATAATGAGACTACTCATTTTGTGGTCTGATCTTATACAAACTCCTTTGTATAGAACATCTGCTCACATGTCTCCACATGAATGATCAAGATTAGATCACTTATAGCAAGTTACAACAATTGTAACATCTACAAAGCGGGTCATACTCGTAGTGTCACCAGGATAAGGTATCCAACCTTATCCATCTACTACAGACCATTTTGTTTATCACTTAAAACATAATCGATCCATATATCTCTACATACATGTTTAAGTTATGAGATAACCATGGAACTTAGTTTATTGGTTTTTTATTGATGCAATAAAATGAATGGAATAAAATGTCATATATTTTATTAAATAAACAATGAGTTTGTACATAACATTTACAAACTATAGGACCCTACGAGTTTTAGGGCATCAAACCCAACACCTAAGTCATCACTTTAAAATAATCAGTCTTAAACAGTAAACAACGTTATAAAGTAAGAGTGACTAATTTCTTCGTTCGATCTTATACAAACTCTTTGCATAGGATGCCCCCACTCGCATATCTCCACATGAACGAATGAGGATCACTTCGCTTGTAGCTCTTTACAACAATTATAACATCTACAAAGTAGACCGCATCGAGTATTGTCCCAGAATAAAGAACTCAGCCTTATTCGTACATTATAGACCATTTTGGCTATATACTCAAACATGATTCACTCTTATGTCTCCACATAAAGTTCAAGTACTCATGTAATAACCATAGATCTTAGTTTATTGGATTTTAGGTTATTAAAACGAAATGAGTAATTCAAACATTCAATAACAACTTTATTTAATCAAACTACAATAACATTTTTATTGACTAATAGAATAAGTTTATTGTTTACAAACCACGAGTTTTAGGACATAAAACCCAACAATTGAAAAAAGCAGTTGGAGGAAAACTAACCTTATAGAAGTGGTTATTAAAATCAAAGGCAACTACACTAGATTTATCCCAGCCACCATTAATATTTCTGACGATAAAGAAGATTGATTCTTAATTCACACCATGAAACAGTCGATTGAAAAAATGTCTAGTTGGCCGAAATCCTAGAATCCATGGCTTGTTCACCAGGGACGATGCTGCCAAGTTCGATGAGTATAACTCTAAGTCTAAACAATTTTGTTTCACTGGGGATGTTGCGATCTCTACCTAATAGTACAAATTACACAAACCAAACCTGTTGGGGTTGATGCCTTAAAGTCTCGTGTCCTGTAGTTTGTAAACAGTTTGTACGAACGCTTGTGTTATATAATATATGATATTTACTTCACATCTTGTTTTTGCTCAGTTGTATGTTTTATTTGCTTTACCACAAACCAATAAACATAAAATCCCTAGTTATTTATATGTAACTTAAGGATGTATATGGTGACATACAAGTGGATCATGTCTTAAGTGATAACCAAAATGGTCTGTAGTATATGGATATAGAAGGGAAACCTTATCCTGGTAATGCTATGGATGCGGCCCGCTTTGTGGAATGGTCACAAGTGTTGTGACTTATCATAGATGGTTTGATCCTGATCATTCGTGTAAGGGACATGCGAGCGGGGGCATCCTATACAAAGAGTTTGTATAAGACCTGACCACGAAATGTTAGCGTCTTGTTATATAACACCATTCATGACAGAAACTTCACTTCACTAGGATGACCATAGGTAATATGACCTCAATCCTGAGTGAGTTGGGAACTCCTGCCATTGAGGGCGGTCCTTTGATTTGTATGGGTACGAGTGGCCAGGTCGCTGATTCAAACCTACCATTTTGGGGATTCGTCTAATTTGGGAGCTGGAAACTCAGCTACACAAGATGGAATTCACTTCTTCTCCAAAGCAGGGGTAAGTAGATAGATAGCTCCCTTAAGGGCTGATTTCAGGGCTTTAACGTGGCACCACACACCTTCTCTTGGCCCGAGAGGTGTTCACACATAGTTGGATTATGTTGTATTGTTCATTAGAGGAATCAATGGTACTTAAAGAGTGAGATGTAACTATAGGGGCAAAACGGTAAATTGGTCCAGCTGTACTTACGAGCATCTGTGAAGGGTCATCGTACGCATGATTGGTTATAACCGTTAGACACAGAAATATATTTGTGGTAAGAAGAGTTCAGTTGTTGGTCTTTAGTGGAATGTCTGACAGTTAACAGATGGTGGATCTCGTGGCTAAAGAGTTTAGTCAACTATTCACGTACCGTTAGAGCTTCGAGCCACAGGTCCATAAGGTCCTCTAGGTAGTTTGGATAAAGTCGAGAATTAGTGTTTGGGTCAGTTTGAAATGTTCAAATTGACAAGAGGGAGTTCAATTATATTTGATTTAATTGGACTGGTTAATTATATATGATATAATTGACTAAATGTATGAGATACATTATTTTGGAGGAAATTCGATATAAATATGATTTATATCAAGTGATGGAGAAATTTCTATAGTAGATATGTGATATCAAACTATAGGGTAAGAATATAATATGATTATATTCATTTATTATTAAATTAGTTAATTATGAGATAATTGGCCGAAATATTCTCCTCAATTGTGCGTTAGTGGGACAAGCCATATTCGATTATGGTAACCGAAGAATAAAATGAAATTTTTTTCATTTTTCCAAAGTTCGAAAAAAAATCGCAATCGGTGTGAAAAAACGATCGCATTGATCTTTCTTACCCGAGAGCCTATACGATAGAGTCTCATCGTCTAAACGATCGCACACCCACGTCTAAACGATTGCATGCCTTTCTCTAAACGATCGCATGCTTTTCTCTAAACGATCGCATGCCTTTCTTAAACGATCGCCTAGCATGCCACATTTTCTACACGATCGTATACCTATTACTAGACGATCGTTTAGTAAAACCTACACAATTGTGTAGCTTTGTCTAAACGATAAGCACTCCGCTATACGATACCTTTCTCTCCCACTTATTTATCGTCTGCATGATCAACCTTTCCTCTTACCTCTACCAAATTCACCATAGACCACACTTTGGATTCTCATTCCGAGAATACCAAGGGCTCCATCTGGTGGTGTCGTCTCCACTTCTTACTTGTTCGTGCTTGTTCGGTGTTGCTTCCATTCGTATAAATGATCGTG
The DNA here is from genome assembly GCF_027475165.1 of Benincasa hispida. Lineage (NCBI taxonomy): Eukaryota > Viridiplantae > Streptophyta > Magnoliopsida > Cucurbitales > Cucurbitaceae > Benincasa > Benincasa hispida. Next base: position 20,942,309 of record NC_143488.1, read on the forward strand.
ATGTCGTAGTCGATTGATTTGCTAGGCGATAGAGTTTGTAGAGGTTCTTCCACTACATTGAGTTCGAGTTTGAAGCGAGTCTTCAACTAGTATGAGAACTCATTCCCTTGTATTTTATTTATTAAAGCATGTCATTAATTAGTGTTGAATTGCATAACTATCTGTTAGAATGTATGTGTTGTATTTCGGTCACTATGAAATCGAAAAGATCCGAACACGCTCATGGATGCTCTTCATTAAGAGATTCTTCAAAACCAACATTCGAATCCAACTGAGAGAAAAATTGACGACAACTCAACAACCAAGAAGAAATCAATTTTTGACAGTGATGGAAGTCTTATAAAAAAAAGGCAGATGTTGACAATCTAGAAAAGAGGAAATTAGAAAAGGAAACGAGAAAGGAAATCTATTATGATAAGAGCGTAGGCTATCAATTCCAAAACAATAGGAAGAGAAAGGTGACCTTCCCTTCTCCTTACTGAGAGACTCAAGAAAACTCTCCCTAATACTATATCAGAAAATCAACTTTTTTTTGTCAAAGGTGGACAAATTATTGATGTTTTCTCATGGTAAATGAGACGGTGGATTATTAGAAGTTCAAAAAGGTTAGATCATTTGTGATTAAGCTCGACATTGAAAAAGCCTTTGAAAAGATTAACTGAAGTTTTATTGATTATATGATCTCAAATAAGGGATTTGCAACAAAATGGAGGAAATGGATACAGGCATGCATTCTAATCTCAACTGCTCCATTCAAATAAACGGTCGACCGAGAAGCCATGTTTGGCCAGATAGAGACATTAGACAAGGTGACCCCCTTTTCTTCTTCATTTTTGTCATTGCTATGGACTACTTAAGAAGGCTCATCATAAATCTTGAACAAAAGACCCTTAGTAAAGGAATGTGTTTCTCTAAAAGTTGTAATCTTTCTCATTAACTTTTTGTAGACGACATTCTGGTTTTTGTGGTGGACAATATTATTACCTACAAAACATTTCAATACAATCAAGATGTTTAAAGTGACAACCAGACTCAACATTAATCTGAATGTTAACAGTAATCGTGTGTCTGAGATTGCGAATAGATAGGATATCACTGCACAATTCCTTCCTCTTCATACTTTGGTGCCCACTAAGTGGAAAACCTACATCTACCAAATTCTGAGAGCCAATTACAGAGAAAATCCAGAGAATGTAGGATTGTATCAGCAATAGTGGAAGCACAAGAATCATTTAAGCATACAAATTCACTAATTTTGGCAAAATATAAAGCATGCTCTTGCAGAAAACAAGTGAGTTTCAAGACGTACCTCTTGTAGAACTTCTTCAAAGCTCCTTCTCCAGCTACTATCTTCTCCAAATCTTGTTATAGACCACCTCAAGATCATCTCCACTATTCTCTTGGTGCTCTAGATTGAGTTGTGGACTCAAAACAAGCTTGAATCAAGGGATGAAGGAGAAATGCTCACTGCTGCAATTTTGACGAAGAACCCTTTCTTAAAACCGAATTTTCTCTAAAAATCTCTATAGATTGCATGCCCGATGTTCACTCCAATCTCTTCATTATATTACAGATCAACATGCAAAAGAGAGGCTTGCATGAGTTGCAGCTCATGCTTGGAGAAGACAAGGCATGGTTGAATGCATTTTGTGTGAGCTACTTGAAAGATGGATAATGGAAAAACCTTTTTTTTCATTTTGTGTGTTTTTTTTTTCTCTTTTTCAATTTTATCTCAAAAATAAAATTTTGATTTTATAAAATCTATTTTGATTTAAAAAATGAAAAAAAAATTAATTAATTTCATACATTAATTATTAAATGAAACTTAATTAAATTAATATCAAATATTAAATTAATTTTAACACAGATCCATCTTTATATATTTAAATCATATTTAATTATATAAATTCTCCTATTCCGTTTAATTCTCAAATTAAACATGTAATTATATCTCATATAATTACTAATTCCCTTAATTCTAATTTGAACGTTTCAAATTAACTTATCACGTTATTCTAGAGCTAATCCTTTATGAGCTAGTAGGGGAACCTCGCGGATCTGCAGATCATGGGCTCTAATGATCCCAGATTAATTGGCTAAACTCATTAGACCAAATTAATCTCCATTCGTTAATTAATGGGCCACTCCACTAAAGCCCATAGTTGCACTCCCCTCACTGTAGATATTTTATGTCCACATGATTTAACCATAATTAGCAAGTCGACCATTCACAGGTTGTTCGTAATAACGACTGGGTCAAATATCTATTTTACTCCCGAGATTATGTCTTATTCCTCAAGTCCCTACTAATCCTCTAATGAACAACTGGTTTGTGATCCAATCACTAAACCAAACTCTCTCAACCTAGTGAGAGGGTGGGGTCCCTTATTCAAGACCTGGATTCAGTACTTCAGAGAACAACCTTTCTCCTATCCCTAAATCGGGTAGATGTGAACTCCTTCTTGCACCTTATATCCTTAGCTATTTATCCGGTCTTACCCCTGAAATGGGAGTCTTATTGAGTCAGCGTTGTTGAGCCAACCCTCAACTATGCAAATCTAAGGGCAATCCCGAATAAACAGGAGTTCATAGTTAGCTCAGGATTAAGATCGAGTTATCTAGGTCATCTAAGTGAAATAGTCAGTCTTATACAGTAAACAGCGTTATAAAGTAAGAGTGACTTATTTCTTGGTTCTGATCTTATGCAAACTCATTGCATAGGACGCCCCCACTCCTCATATCATAACATGTACGAATTAGGATCACATCGTATGTAGCACTTTACAACTGTTTGTAACAACTACAGAGTAGGTCGCATCCAATGGTGTTACCAGAATAAGGTACCCAAACTTATTCATGTACCATAGATCATTTTGACTATTTACTCGAACCTGATCTACTCTTATGTCTCCACATAAAGTTAAAGTACTTACACAATAGTCATGGGTCTTAGTTTATTGTTTAGACTTTCATACAAATTATTAAATCAATAATAAGTATATTGATTATAGAAAATGTTTATCATTTTACAAACTGCGAGTTTTTAGGACATAAAACCCAACAGAAAAATCTTGGCAGTTGGAAGTACTCGTACATTACTAAAGGTGGAAGACACACAATAATACAATATTCTTAAACGAGCTTCCCCACCTATCTTTTATCCATACTTAAAGCTCCAAGTGCTACTTAAAAAGTAATTAAACTTTGCTCATCCTTAAGCAATAATATGTGGATACGAGTCAAGCGCTGCAAATGATTGACTCTAATCTCAAGGCTAAAGATAACAAACTAAATTCACCAAGATAGAACTATTCAAATGCATGCAAACAATAGGAACTTTAAAACTAATTCTAACTCTTTATCCTTACGTGTGTGTGTGTTTAGCCAATTCTATCTTGGTCTTTACAAGCTTGAGTAGCTCATTTTCCCTACACTGGCTCAAGAACCAATCATTGAATAATCTAAAGCAATCAAGAAAGTGATATTTTGACTAAGGTGCTTGAAAACACATACGGGATCCCTAAACTTGCATTCCTTTTACCTAAGGATACTACCTTCCACATACTCACTACAAGAAACCGAACCCACTCTTTTCTCGCGGGTGTCCTAAATGATTCCAGTAACGACAGCTCTTTTTACCCCTAGTCATGCATACACATTACAAGTTTATATTTTTCTTCATTTTTAATTATTTTTCTATTGTTTCCTTTTGTTTTCTTTTTCTTTTGAGATCAATTATTTTAAACCGTCAAATATTTGCTTTCTTTTCTCTGAGCCTCATATTACGAACTATCATGAAAAATAACTCTCTAACTAGTAGGGTCTTTCGGAGTGACAACAAGCCTATGGTCCAAATAACTCAATCCTAAGCATTCAAGATCCTAAATAAAAATAGTTGTGGAAAAAATGCTAGGGAATCAAGAATTTTTCTTTAAATATGGCTCAAGATCATGCATATATTTTTCATGAATCCTAAACAAAGTGAACAAAGAGTTATCAATAGCCTATCAATGAAAGTCATCACCACATTGAATGCATCACAATATAACATTTATTAAAGGCCAACAACAAGAATAATGATGCACAATATCATTAAAACGCATAAAGTTCAACAAACATCCATAAAAAGACTAAACTTAACTTGAATTCATAACAACTTCATCAATATCCTAAAAACTAACAAGTTTTGCCACTCATAGCTTGCACGGACATACTTTCATACGTGAATCCAAGCATAAAATATTAAAGAAAGAAAGGGAACCGAAGAAGAACTTTTTCGAAGACTTCCTTGATCTCTTGAATCCTCCAAGTTCGCCTCGGTCGTCACCTCGAGAACTCGAATGACCTCCAGAATATCCCTCAAATTCTCTAATTTTGTAGCATAAGCTCTCTCTTTTAGATTTGAATTTCTTGCTCAATTTTTGTGATTCGAACGTCTGAGAGGCTCCCAATTTATAGAAGAATCAAACTTGGAGCCCAAGAAGTTACCAAAAATTACAGATTTTTTAATTATGGAAAGGTAGCGTTGCGGTGCTTTCCTACTTTTGGCCTTCTGTCTGGCCTCTTTCATAGTGCAGCGATGTTGGCCTAGCATTCTGATAACTCCAAATCAACCCCGAACAACCTGTAACATTCCGAAATGCATGAATTGCTAGAGAACCTACAAAAATAGACATTTAAACACATTATACTCGACAAGCAAATGAGGCTAGAGACATTAAATTAGCTCTTTTCGAGAGATGGCAGTCATTGAAAGATATTGGAGGGACTTTCTGCGAAAAGAAAATGCTGATGGACATCATCCTCATTTGATTCGTTGGTCTTTTGTTACATTACTTGAAAAAAAATGTGGACTTGGTATCACAAGAATGACCAACAAAAATTTAGCTCTTCCTTGCAAATGGCTTTGGAAATTCATCACATAAGAAAAGCCCCTATGGAAGAGAATTATTCTTGCTAAGTATAAAAGCAAACCCACATTGGAGAAATTTCCATCTCTGGAAAATACAGCAGCATTGAAGGCCCCATGGAGATCCGTTGTTAATAATGGTGAGCAAATTGCGTTCTTGATTGCCATTGGAATCCTAAAAGCTCGTTGCCCGAGAGCTTCCCCAGGCTTTTTGCATTAACACAACGACCAAAAGCACCATCAGGGAGGTGTGGAACACTGAAAGTAATGGTTGGGACCTTAGCCTCGTAGGCCTTTATTCGATAGAGAGATCAACCAATAGAATATTGCAAAGTTGAGCTTCCCATTGGTGGATAGTAACATAGGGAAAGATCAGCCCAAATGGAAGTTAAGCAATAATGACAACTTCCATATCTCCACGATAAAGGAGGCTCTGTATCAGCCTCAACAAAAAGACCTTCCGATCATCCATGGTGATATTTTCTCGTGCTTGGGGTCCCCTACTGTGGTTAGTACTAACATACAAGAGCTTTATAAGAATTTTTTCCACCTGAAGCTGAATTCTAGGGGAAAAAAACAATATAATTTTCAACTCAGTGGCTGTTGTGTTATGGACTGTTTGGGACGAGAGAAACGCAAGCTTACGTTCAATGTCAACTTCAAGAGTATCGCAAAACTATGGGAAGATATCTGCTCTTTGACGAGATGCTGGTGATGTTGATCAAAGCTTTTTAAAGCTTACAGCCCTTCCTCCATTGCCCTCAATCTTGTTGCTGTTATGTAATCCACCTTTCTTCTGTTAGGCTTCTCTCTAGCCCTTCTTGTAATGTCACTTTTGGACTCCCGTTATTATTGAATATTAATGAAGAAACGTGAGAGATGATGAGAGTTAAAGAATGTGTCAACCTAGTTGAGATGTATTCTAGTATACCTATTGATATATTTTGTTCACACACACGTCATATTTTGTTTCTGAAAAATATATGTCACAAGTTAGCATAATAATAATAATAATAATATTCTATAATTCAATAAGAGAAATTATTTCAAATGATAAAATTGTTGAAAATATTTACAAAATATAGCAAAATTTTAGAACCATCTGTAAGTATCTATCAATGTTACTGGTAGACACTGATAGAAGCCTATCCGTGTCTATCAGCATCTATCATTGATAATTCTAAAATTTTGCTATATTTTATAAATATTTTGATTTATTTTTTTATATTTAATAACAACTCATTCAAGAATGTGGTTATTTAAAAAAAAAAAAACAACAATCAGGAATTTATGAATAAACTTATATTAAATTTTCAACATCGTGTCGACATTTTACATCGATATTTTTGTGTGTTGATTGGTACAACATCAACATAAGGGACCTAAAACAATTGTTGAAACAAAAGAAAAAAAAGCAACAAAATATCACTAATGTAAATATAAGATAAATAAATAAAGCACTTTAACTAATTAATAAAGTGCAATATATTTATTTATTAATTTAATTATTTTTTTAGATTTTTTTTTAAAAAAATATTCATTATTGATATGAAATTGACATTTTCATGAGATAATATTTTCGTCTTTTATCAATATTTTAAACCTTATAACTTGAAAAAAAAAAAAAAAAAAAAAAACTATAATTTGAAGTTATCTTAAGAAAGAAATAGTAAAATTGTCAGTAAATGAGTTATTTTAAGGATTAGAAATGGGACTAGGTTACATTTCCAAATGAAACATTTTTGTTTGTTATGTCCTATGATGATGAAAATGTCTGACCCCAAAAAAATAAAACCAACTTTACCCAAAAAAAAAAAAAAAAAAAAGTCTTTTGGGGTGCATCCACTGAGTTCTTTTTTTCCTTCTTTCTTTTTAGATAATTTCTTCTACCTCAAATTTATAATCTCTTCATAATCAAAGTGAGCTTTTTAACTTTAGAGGAAAAAATGGGTGGTGCATTACCTAAGAAGATTTGGACCCAATTGTCTCATAAAATTTTAATAAATTTTAGTAATTAAAAATAAACCAACTTTTCAATCTAAAAGTGATGACTTCATTAGTCAAAAATATATTTGAATATTCTAGATATTTGGTTTGGTGTATATTGTTCAACCTTTGTATGAACTAAATTTCTTGACTAGTTTAAACTTTTGGTTTAGTAGTTAAAATGGAATTAAAATGAAAAGCCCTATATTCAAACTTCTATTTCATGTCTTTTTTCTACCATTAATGATTCTTAAATTTATTAGCTTTTTTAAGTATTTATATAAGATTAAATTATAAAAAGTAATCATGAACTTTGAAGTTGGTTTCAATTATAGTCTTGAACTTTGAAAAGTTATATCATAATCCTTAACGTTTGATTTTTTTTTTATTTCTATTTTTATTTTAGAAACAGCTTTAAAGTCTTTTTTCATTAAAATCATTGAAAAAGTTTGTTTAAGCTTATCGAACAAATCTAAGCACATATGCAAAGTAAATCTGGGAGTTAAGATTAGCAAAAATATAATAAATGAAAGAACAAAAAATTATGTCTTGGGACTAAAAGAAGAAAGAAAAAGATAATAGTTATACTTCCACTTTATTTCTTTTTGTAGATGTCTTTGAATTTATTCACATAAGTCGATACAAAGTTTTTGTCGATAAAATCTACTACAAAAGTTTGATAAGAGAGGTTTTTTTAAACAAACTTTAAACTTCAAACTTTTGAAAGTTTAAGTATAGAATCGAAACTACCTCATAGTTCAAGAGTTGTTGTTTTTTTTTTATATAATTTAACTATTGATATAATTAAATTTACCTTAATTTATTAACTTAAATTTTTTAACTTAGTGGTGATTTAACATGGTATCGTATTGTAACATGTCCCTGATACGATGTGGTTTGGAATTAACAAAGTTGTAAGCTACTAGGAATGTGATGCTTCAGTTGATTCAAAGGATGGTACATGAATGAACCAATTCAACACCTCATCAAAATGAGAGAAGGATCATTGAGGATATGTAAGTATGGTTGAAAAAGATTTAAAAGAATGGACAATTACTGCTTAATTATACTAGCAAGACACATCTTACTTTTCACTCGATCATAAGAGAACTCAAAAATTAAGTGTGTTTTGTTTGGACAACAAATCTATGTTAGGTGATCTCTAAAAAATTTTTTGAAAAGGTAAGGACAATAAAGTATGTTGAAAGAATCACTATCGAATTATAGGGATAATTTTCACATTTTTGCCAACAATTGTAGATAAGAAAGATGACACGGCCATGTCGAAAGGGACTAGTGTTCTAGAGTCATCATGCACGAAATTTGATTATCACATTTGGGTTAAATCTTGGGTTGGGGTGTCGGAGATAACACCATGAGGTATTGTTTCCGAATTCCTATAATGTCATTTACTCTTTATTTAATATTGATTTTCACTTGTTGAATCGTCTATAAAATTCTAATTATACAATTAAAGAATAATGTCAAAGTATATTGATATATTTAAATTTATTCTCACTTATTAACTTAAGGTTTTAAAATTGTGTATGGTTTGTTTCTAGTTAATAAGATTGACATGATTAATGAAACGTGTTTTATTCATCATTTTCACTTTGAAAGCATTTTTTATGCAATAAACTTTGTTAAGTCGCAAGAAAAACAGTCGAGCAAAATTAAAGCTTCAATGGAAAAAAAATAAGAGGTTAAAAAAAACCTATAAACTAAAAGTTGGTTAAATTTTCAATTGGGGTTTGCATTTTAATTAATTCATTAATAATATTTCAAAGTACAAACAAATTACCTTCAAAATGATGGATTATTTTGGAGCATTTTTTATAGTTTATGAACAAAAAGTTGGCTAAATATCACCAATTATTTGGGTATTGAAAACTTTATTAGCCTATTTAGATATCCACTTAACTTTGTCCAATGTTTGGACTTTGGAGGGTAAGAGATTTTTTTTTCTTTTTTTTTTTTTCCCCCACATTTTCTTTTTAATTAAATTCATGTTTTCATAGCCTCATAAAGTCAATCTCAATCTATTCACCCTAGGATTGGCCCACATTTTACTAGATAACAATTATCTAAGCCTTTTGCCTTCCAGCTAATGTTCTTTTTTCTTTTAAAATTATTGCTCCCTAATCATTTTCTTAATTATTACATTAATTTGACCCTAAAATATATTTATGTGGACAATTTTAAGTTAATATTATTTTATGTGTATATCCATTTGATCATATTTTAGTAAAAATAATTATCAATTATTATCAGAAATGTAGATAATTTGAATGATTGATCGTCTCCTATCTTCATTTATAATATCATATTTTAAATATAAATAAAACCATACAATTTTGATTTATAAAAGCCTCTAAAGAAAAGCTAGGGCACGGTTTTCATATATAATATTTTTCTTCTCTGCGATAGACTACTTTTGTGTCTATCATGACATAAATAGACACAAATAAAAGTTTATTATGGTCTATCATGGCCTATAACAAATAGATAGTGAAATTTTTTATTATATTTATAAATATTTTTGTTAATTTTTCTATATTTGAAACAACCCAAATTACTTATTTAGTATAAACCATGTCTTACCATAATTAAAAATAAAATAGGAAAGATAGTGATGTATATTTACAAGAAGTCATAATTAATGATCATCATGTTGAATGTATATATATATATGCTAATTTAGTACAATTATCAATTGCCACAAGTCAAAAACGCAAAGCACTTTTGTCTTACAATGAGGAGATTTGTTACTATTTAATTGCACCCAAATGTTCATATCTTGATTTGAAAGACATTCAAAGTAGTAATAATATATAGTGATCAATGTATAAGTTTAAATATACTATTTTTAAACTAATTAAAAGATAATAATTGAAGCAAACTTGATCTATTTAACATGAAGAACACTTTGTAGCAACTTCTATTGTACAAAGCTTTTAATTAAGAAATATTATTACAAACTTAGATATATTATATTTATGAGGCATCAATAAGCTTTCATTTGCTTCAACATTTGGAACTATCTAGAAGAAACCGTAAATGTCTACTTCAGAAGTGACGTAAAAGTAAAAATAAATAATAAATAAAAGAAAGAAAAAGGAAAATAGTGAGCAAGAAAAGATTACATGTTTGACGAAATAACGTATTAAATTTTTTTTTATTGGGAAAAAAAAGACTAAATAACTGATATTTCTAGAAGAAGCTTGATTATTTTTATTTATTCATTATTTTTTTTAAAAAAATGCTGGAAGCTTGTTTACATGACGTTCTCAAACGAAAAACAAAGCTAAACATAACAATTTAATTCACACAAGATTAACTGTGCATAAAAATTATTATTATTACTTAATCAATTTTGATAAAATTAACTTCGAAAAATTAAATTAAAAATTATTAAAAATAAGAGATTAAACTTATACTTATGAAAGTAAATGAAAATTAAATGAATCAAAATGATATTTTAATTAAAAAAATATAATACTATTTAACTTTTAGGAAGAAAATGAAACGGTTCTAATCTCGAAACTTTTATATATATATATATTGGGATATTTTTAAATAAAAAAAATTAATCATTTTATTTATAAATATAGGAAAATGTCACTATCCAATATATCGCAATAGACATATATTATGTCGCGGTCTATCACTGATAAACGTGTCATTTTGTTATACTTAAAAAATATTTTCAGTAGTTTTGTCATTTAAAACAACTATTTTTTGTAATCTTATCATATTTCTTCCATTTTTTAAATAGATGATAAATTGGTTTCAATTTTTTTTAAAATTTTAATTAGCTTCGGTAATTTTTCTTTTTATTTACATATTATTCTTCCATTTTAGACATTTAATTTAGTTGTAACGTTTTCCGAATCATATTTTTAATCTTTACAATTAAAGTAATTGGCTCATCATAAGATTCATAACAAATAATTAAAATGAGTTTGATATCATTCTTCAAAGTTGTACGTGTACAATTCATTTCGATTTTCTCTTCTTTTGTTAAGAAAAAAAAGGAAATTTTTAGAGGAAAAAAAAGTCAAATTATTTAAAAAATAATAAAAAAAAAAATACTGATAGATAATGATAGATTTTTATCTATTCCAATCACTGATAGGTTTTTATCAATTTCTATCCGTCTCTATAAATAAAAATAAAAATTTTACTATTTTGTGTAAATAATTTTCCTTATTTTTTTTATTTTTGAAAATTTCCTTAAAAAATTCTAACAAAACCTTAAGAATATAATTACAAAACCTATTTAGTATTTATGGTATTTAGCAAACAAAAATTGAGACAAATTTTCAAAAGAAGAAAAAAACCATTTAAACAGAGTATTAATTGGTTTTATAATGTTATTAAAATTACAAACTATTATATATTTATACATATTTTCTTAATGTTGGAGAATATTAAACAGAAAAAATTAGAAAAGAGGCAAAATGAATGATGGGGCGATGTTCTAGCGAGGAAATGAAACGATTTGGTTGAGTGGAGGGCGGGGAATCGTGAAGTCACAGTCTTGGCGTTGTAGAAAATCCGTGCACGTGGCAACCTTACAAGTTAGGTGGACAGCTGGCTGGTCCCACATAGATACTTCAACAAGGAACTCCCCAGTTAACTACCGTACACAACAACGCATACTATCATTCTCTCTCCTTAATTTTTCTACATTTTCTCTTGTTTCATTGACTCCAAATCGGTTCCCCTATTCTTTTCATTTTTCATTTTTTTTCTATTTATATAAACATAACGCCGTTTTTTCCCCTTATTTTTTTTTATTTTTTATTTTTTTATTTTAATTTTTGGGCCAACGGGAAAAACACAGAGTAACGCAAGCGTTAAACATAAATAATGAAGTCGCTGCCGGTATTTCCTACGACACCCGCGCTACAAGCACGCATGTAACCGGTACAAGCACCGCGTGCTTACCGGATATTGCCGGTTTGATTTTTTTTTTCGTTCTCTCTCTCTAGAACACTAACTAATAAATATTTTTCATTTTCATTATTTTTTAGTTCAAAATTGTTTTTTATTTGTTAACTCTCAAATTTGGTCCTGAATTTTCTTTAAATTTGGATTGCTACTGATTACCTAATGATTTGGTGTATAATATGATAAAAAAATGCAGAAAAAAGCTAGACATTTTTTTTGAGGAAAAAAATAGAAAAAAAAAGCTAATCAATAAAATAGAGTTATACATTTGATGAAAATAAATTTTATTTGTTGCTTTAAAAAGATAAAACGTTTCATGCATCATTTTTATTTACCTTTTTTAGAACTCATTTTTATTAGTTATTCATTTTTATTTATCATTTGTCTATTATGTCATATCGACTCAAAATTAATATTTTAAAGTTGATGGACTAAACTGACATACCGTCCTTTTATTAAATAATGATAATGATTTAAACTTTGGATAAAAATTTTAAATTAATGTTTTTTTATAGGATTTTTAAATTAATTGTATTTCTAATTAGCATAGTTATAATTAATATTTGACCTTTATGACACGTAATTATAAATTGAATTTCAAACATTTAAGATATTTGGTATATATGCATATGTGTTTGTTTCTCATTTATCATAAATCTCTGTTGCGAAATCGACAATTAAAGAATACAAAAAAGAACGTAGAGATAGAGAAGATCGACATATAGATATACATGATTTACTAACAGTGTGTTAGCTACGTCCACGGACAGAGGGAGAACAATATTATTTGAGATAATGTTTTCAAAATTACATCTGAACAGCGCCTCTAGGGTTAGAGAGTTTATATAGTGCATTACTCTAAATCCTATGGTCAAAATCGTAAATAACTGTAAATAAATAAATATGTTGAATATAAAATCTGAATGAAAGATAAATGCTAAATTTGGACGTAAGTTTATAGAAAATTGTGAAGAAAACTTAAAATCCACTTAGAAAATTGAAGGCTTTCTTCTCATTTCTCACAAATATAGGGAAGAAAAAAAAAAGGGAAAAAAAGAAAAAAAGAAAAAAAGAAAAATCTTTCTCTCAGCATCTTTCTTCCTCTCTCAAGGTAGAGTGGAAATCCAAAATTACCCTCTTGCTTTAACAAAATTAACATTTTTTTTTTCTTTGGGTAGATTAATATCCATTTGTCGTCCATATGTTCTTTTTTTTCTTCAAATTTTAAATTTAGATTTTATGATTAGTCAATTAATCTCTCAAAAAGGGTCTAATTTTTTTTATAACTTTTAACATTTTTCTCACATAACAAGCTTTAAGATGAGGTAAGTTAGAATTATAGTTATTTTTAGTGTGTAGACAGCTAGAAATGAATATTGCAAATACAATCATGATAATCATTGTTACAATAAATTGAAAATGGATATATAGGTCTGTAGATTTTACTAATATATTAAAGGATGGTTTCTTTCATGGAAATATAAGATTCTTATAAGGCGGGCATCTTACACTACTGTAAAATAAATACGATAATTCAGATGTCTGAGTATCTAGAGATTTCTGAGTATCTTAGGATACTTTTACAGAGGGCATCTCAAGTATTTTGGATACCATCTTAAAATATGGGTTTTTTGGATTCCCGAGGACATCCTCTTTTTAATTTTTTCACCCTTTTGATATATATATATATATATGTCCATGGGGAGAGGCAAGGCCGAAGATGCCATACCTTATCTCATCCCCGTTCTCCATTTCATTCCCTATCCACATGAAATTCTCCGTCGGGATCGGGGGCGGGGATTCTCCATGGAGACTTCGTGGGGTTGAATTCTCCGTGGAAAATTTTTCCCCATTAGTTTTTTTTTTAAAAAAATAAATAATTAATATAAATCACTAATGTGTTTAAATTTTAATTAAATAATTAACTCTATCACTAAATTATTTATTATATGGTTTATTTTCCATGACAATTTGAATTTAAAGTTAAATTACTCAAATTTAGGCTAAAAAAATAATCAATATTTTTAGTAGAAAGAAATAATTATAAATCAAATTATTCACATATATAATCTAAATTTAAATACTCAATTTAAACATATTCATTATCTCGATCGATAAACAATCGAACTTGAAATTTAAATGTAACATTTATATAATAATAATAACAATAACAATAACAACAACATAACATGAAATAATTATACTAAATAATAAATAGAGTCTAACGGCGATAGAGAATGAATTCTCCATTCTCATCTCCATTTAGCTCACCGATTTTTTTGCCTCACTATCTCATTCCCCACCCCGCCCCGTTTAGCTCATAAATTTTTTTCCTCCACTCTCTCTCTCTCATTTCTCACCTAATCGAAGAATTCCTACCACGTTCGAGACTAGTGGAAAATTGGATATCTATCTATCTATCTATCTATCTATATATATATCGCTCCTCTTTATTTTCCTTTTATAATGAAAATAAATACTGTTAACTATGTATTTCACTTTCTTTAATTATATTTTGGATTTTTTTAGTTTCTCTTAGAAAAAGATATTCAAATTTAAATTAAAAATTTAATATTTATTTTATATAGATTTTAAAATTAATATATACTATTTTGTTGAGAAAACTTACCAATAAAACTATATTAATTTAAAAATAAATTCACATTAATAAAAAAAAATATGTTATATAAGTTGAATATATATTAAATTAATAATAAATTAATGAATAGTTGTAAAGTTATCTTAGAATATTGTGTAGATTTAAGAGATCCTACAAAACAAATACAGTTGTTTAAATATTCCTAAATATCTTAAAAAATATTTCTCCAGATATTTATTATTTTGAGCATCTAATTATTCCGAGTATGTACATTTCTTAAAAACAAACAATTCAAATTTTAAATCTGACGTTTTTAAAAAAAAATTAGAATGGTTTTAACTAATTGAACTATACACACGTGTGAGAGAACCACATCATATTAGAGTGTAACAAAACTTTAGGAATGAGAAAAAGACCCATAGTAAAATTAGATAGAAAAGCACCAAGGACGACTTAAACAGTAATTTTATTAATTAAAGAAAAATGGGAATATGGTTTTACAGATGTGCCCTTCATGTAATGCTTGTTTGGTTTCTAACTCACACCCTCTCTCTCTATAAATATCCATTTCTCCGTTTTGTTTTTCCCTCAACACGCAGAACCTCATCCCATCTCTTCTCTCTCTTCCCTTTCTCTCTCATTCCTCATTCATTCATTCTTTCTTTCTGTTTCATTTCCCAAAATGCCTGAAGCACCAAAAACAGCCACTCCAAATTACAACCTTGTTCAGAAAAACAAAGCCATTCTTCAATTCATCGAAGATGTTACCACCAACGCCGCCCTTGTCCAACGCCAAGTCCTCTCCCAAATCCTCTCCCGCAACTCCAACTCCGAGTACTTGACCCTCTACGGTCGCCCCTCTCCCGACACCTTCAAAACCTCCATCCCTCTCGTCTCTTACGAACAAATCCAACCCTTCGTCTCTCGTATCGCCAATGGCGACTTCTCCCCTATTCTATGCTCCTCTCCCATCTCTGAATTCTTAACTAGGTACGTCTCTATTACCCTATCCAACCTAGGACGTGACCATGCTGACGGTTTGGTTTTTGTTTTTTGTTTTTATGAATTTTTTGTGTCTGAGTTGTCTCATGTTTTGGATTTGGTTTTGCAGCTCTGGTACTTCCGGCGGTGAGAGAAAGCTGATGCCGACCATCGAGGAGGAGCTCGAGAGACGGTCATTGTTGTATAGTTTGTTGATGCCTGTGATGACCCAGTTCGTTCCTGGGTTGGAAAAAGGCAAAGGAATGTACTTTTTGTTTGTTAAAGCTGAGGCTAAAACCCCTGGTGGCTTACTTGCTCGCCCCGTTTTAACAAGCTACTACAAGAGCTCTCATTTTAAAGACCGTCCTTATGATCCTTACACCAATTACACCAGCCCCAATGAAGCCATTCTTTGTCCTGACTCCTACCAAAGCATGTACGCTCAATTGCTTTGTGGCCTCTGCCACCGTCTTAACGTCCTCCGCGTTGGCGCTGTGTTTGCCTCTGGTTTCATTCGTGCCATTCGCTTTCTCGAAAAGCACTGGCAACTTCTTTGCCATGATATTCGCACTGGGACACTAAATTCCCAGATCACGGACCAGGAAGTTCGTGACGCAGTGATGTTAGTCTTACGTCGGCCTGATCCTGAGTTGGCAGATTATGTTCATGGAGAGTGTTGTAAAGGATCGTGGCAGGGAATTATTACGAGGTTGTGGCCGAATACGAAATATGTGGATGTGATTGTTACTGGGACAATGTCGCAGTATATTGGGACGCTTGATTATTATAGCAACGGGTTGCCTTTGGTTTGTACGATGTATGCTTCTTCGGAGTGCTATTTTGGGGTTAATCTTAATCCTCTTTGTAAACCAAGTGAAGTTGCTTATACTCTCATTCCTTCCATGGCTTATTTTGAGTTCCTTCCTGTTGAAAGAAACCACAAAGGCGACAACAAATCTCTCGACGAGCAACAACTCGTCGATCTAACCGACGTCGAACTCGGCAAAGAATATGAGCTTGTTGTCACGACTTACGCCGGTAACTATTATTCTTCCATTTTTCTCTCCTCCATATTCCGTTTTTGGTTGTGGGGTTTTTGAATTGTACGTTTTTTAACAGGACTTTATCGATATCGAGTGGGAGATATCCTAAGAGTGGCGGGGTTCAAAAACAAAGCTCCACAATTCAACTTCATTTGTCGAAAGAACGTGGTTCTAAGCATCGATTCCGATAAAACCGACGAAGTGGAGCTTCAAAACGCAGTAAAAAACTCAGCGAACCATTTGGTGCCATTCGAGGCAACATTGGCAGAGTACACAAGCTATGCCAACACTTCAACAATTCCGGGCCACTACGTGCTATATTGGGAGCTAAACCAGAAGGGCGGCTCGACGACCCCGGTGCCGCCCTCGGTGTTGGAAGATTGTTGTCTTACAATCGAGGAGTCGCTGAACAGCGTATACCGACAGGGCCGAGTGTCGGACAAGTCAATCGGGCCGCTGGAGATCAAGGTTGTGGAAACTGGGACATTTGATAAGCTGATGGATTATGCAATAAGCATGGGAGCTTCAATAAATCAGTACAAAACTCCCAGGTGTGTGAAGTTTCAACCCATTGTTGAGCTTTTGGACTCAAGAGTCCTGGCTTCTTATTTCAGCCCTAAGTGCCCCAAGTGGGTTCCTGGTCATAAGCAATGGTCCCAACAGGATTAGCTCCTTTTTTAATTTCTTTTTGTTTCATGATTGTAGCTCTTGGTTTTTTTTTTTTTTTCTTTTTTTCATCAAAATAATCTGTATGTTCTTCTGATGATGATTTATCTTAATTAGAATTAGGCAAATCTCTCATCTCTTTTGCTAGTTTCTAATTTTTCTTGTTTTTCCTTTTCTTTTTTTTTTTTTTTTTTAATTTCTAATTTGGATTTAGATCCTTTTTTTCCCATATGTAAAAAAAGAATTGAAAAGAAAAAAAAGGTTTTTTGATAAAAAAAAAAAAAAAATCTCTCTTTTCCATGGATGTGTATCGGGTAGTTGTTGTTTTAGAATAATTACAATGGATAACAGTTTTAGGGTTAATAATTAAGTATAGAATAATGTTTTTAAAGAATTATAAATATAGTATAATTCATATAGGATAGATTCTATTACTAATAGATTCTTACCATTGATATAAATTTTATTATATCTACAAATTCTTTTTACATTAGATTTGATTTCTATATTTGTATTTGTTTTTTATAAACATGATCATGTTTTTTAGGGAATTTTGGGTTCATAACTCATGATTTCACCCAGAAATTCTGCCCACTCAACTCTCACGGGCTTTTTGTTGAATTGAAAATAACAAGAAAGGTAAAGCCTTTATAAAAGGCAGACTAACTTTTCCCTAAGCTGACAGTTTGATGGCCAAATGGATTTGTTTTTGTTGCAAACTCCAAAGCACCCAACTGAGCCTCGACTTAGATGGCATTATATTATTCGACTTTGGAAAACCAAAAACCTATATATTTTAATGCATTGATAACAACATATATACTATTGCATGTGTTCTAAAATCCATAAAGTTTAGGTTAATTAAAGTATTATAATCTATTTATATTTCTTTATTTATTTCAATTTAATCTTTATATTTTAAGACTTTCGTTTGCATTCCTATTCTTGTACGCTTAAATTAAAGTTATAAATGCTTGTGGAGGAATAATTACAATTTTAACATAGTAGCTCCAATTGTTTGAGAGTATAGATAAATGTGATGAGATAGTAATATTTTGTTTTAATGAGGTAAAATATAAATTAGATGAGATAATAATATCTTGTTTTAATGACATAAAAGTTGATGATATATTTATATTGAAAACATAAATTGGTTAAAGGGAAATTATAATTAAATGGAAACATGTTATTAGTTTGGTCTGATCCTATTTTAGAGGGTGAGCAACATAAATATTTATTAGATTTTTATCATTTATTTAAAACAATTTAGTGTGTTGAATTTTTGTTTTTCTTAGTAAAAATGGCGTGGACTTTTAATAGAGGATACAAAAATAGAACTTTTAAAGTTGATTAAATTGTTGAAACTAATGTTAAAGTGATTTTTTTTTTTTTTTTTAAAAAAAAAGCAATTTAGCCTATATATATATATATATTTTAATTGCATAGACTAATTATGTTATGTGTGACGGGATTATATACAGATTGTTATATAATAAAATATGAATGTAGGCAAAAGAAACATGTGAGTTTTAAATATTAAAACAATTGTTATTTTAAATACTAAATATGAAAAATTTTCAAATTTAATCACTTTATTTTAACAAGTTGTTTAACAAGTTAATTCATAAGTGAAAGTCAAAGTAAATATAATATAAAATAAAGAGTAGTACTTGTGTGTAACAGATTGTATCGTCATTTTTTAGCTAATTCCAACTTTAATCACATTGAAAATTTACTTATATATATATATATATATAGTAAATGGATAAAAGAAAGAAGGTTAAAGTCCATTTAAACCACAATCTCTATTAAAATTAAAAAAAAAAAAAAAACCAATCAAGAAGAAATCTTAATTTGTTTTGGATAGGTCTCTACTTGTTATCCATTATTGCCCAATGAACATATATCTATTAAACATTTCTTCCAATAAAAGTTAAGAAAAATAAAATTACCAACAATTTGTTAAATATATTACCTTCAAGATTGTGCCAGAAGTTTTCTGGGAGGTAACTTGTTGTATTAGATCGTGATACATTTGTAGTCATTAGATCTTACACATTGTCTAAGATCAATTTATGACCAATCAGATTTTTCAAATTGTTCAAGATTAATTTGGGACTATTGAATCGAAATGGGTATAGCTCAATTGGCATATTAATGTATTTGTGACGGAAAGGTCTATAGTTAAAATGTTTATTATTCTCAATCTATTTGTAGTTGCAATCCTACCCTAATAGGTCACAATTCTTTCATGACACAATTATCCAACACATAAACTTGGATTTAATGAAATCAGAAAAATAAAGTTAAGATAAAAAAAGTTAAAATTTTGGAGGGAGGAAGAAAATCTAACTTTACCTTGGACTTGACTTAGTTCACAATTTTCCACTCTATGATTATATAAATATTACAATTTTTGTTTAGGTTTAATTTTTTTCGATTCATCCAATAATTTTAATAAATATTACTAAAAAAATAATAATTTTAAATAATAAAACTACAGAAAATATTTACAAATAATAGTAAAATATAACAATCCATCTATGATAGATCGTGGAATGTGCTTATCATGATACAAGTAGACATAGATAATAGTCTATCGCGATCTATTGCAAATAGACAGTAAAATTTTGCTATATTTATGAATATTATAGTTTATTTTCTTATATTAAAAACAATCGTAATTTTAATAAATAGAATTGTAGCAATGTCCCCAAATAACTACATTGATTAATGGAAATCTAGCTTTGTACATATACAAGTCTAATTAATACACAAAATCGAGGCTTGAATATCTCTACTAAAATTCAATTTTTTTAAAAAATATATATTTTAATGTCTTTTTTTTTTTTTTTCTTCTAGAACCTATTTTTTACATACGAGATATTTTTCTTATAATTCTTGAAAGACACAGGAGACAGTATTTTTATTATTATTTTTTATTAAATCGACAATTTATCCTGAGGTAAGAGAAAGTTGCAACGGGAAGATCTAATTATCTGGTAAGATATCTTAAATAAAATTGATAAACTCAACTAGAGAATATTTGAATTATTTATTGATTGTAATGTTGAGTTAAAAATTTAAAATCATTAAATAGCATGAAAATGAAAAAGTGATGACATGACACGTTTTTAACATGATTTTGATTTTCCAATCCATTTCACGAGACCACTCCGAAGAATAAAAACTTAACAAATCAAAACACATTTAAGCTTAGCTTTTTTTAAATAGCGAATCTATTAGCGTTAACAATAAAATTTCTTTTGATCGAGGACTGTTATTTAAGGTTAAGATAAAGATAAAATTTCTAATGCTAAGGGGTTGTTTCCGCCTCTAACTTGAAGTTGATGGATGAGTAATTATTAGGAGTATTCAAATAACCCGATAATCCGAATAACTTGGACTATCTAACCCAAAATATAAGCATTGTGTTGGGTTGGGTTGAATTTTTCTATTTTTGTAGGGTTAGGTTGGATTGTGAGTTGGCTAAATAAAATATGGGTTGACCCAACCCCACCCTCTATATATATATATATGTTCCTATTTGTTTAAAGTTTGATTTCTTTATATTGATTAATTTTTGAATTTTTAATATTTTTCTTTTAAAATTGTTATAATATTTATCTTTGTTTAAAGTTTACAATAAATATCATAGATATTTGATATTTATTATCTTAATTTTATGATATTTTAGTTATTAGTCATGTGTTGTATATAAATTTACATATTTTTCATTAAAAATAAAAAAAATAAGTTATAACCCGACAACCAAACCCAACCCAACCTGAATTTTAAGGGTCGGGTTGGATTAGAAACATTATTTGGGTAATTTGGATTGCCAATCAAACCAACTCGAATTTTGAGGTTGGTCCAAAAAATACCTTCAACCCAACCCAACCCATGTACACTAATTATAGTTCACTTTATCTTAGATGCTCCAAATATAATAATAGTGTTTACAATTATTTATAGTAATATTATTTAAAATCAATATTTATTACCATGTTTGCTATTTTCTATCTATCTCCTAACTCTTTGTTACCGTATTTAAGGTTTGTTATCAACACTAAAATAGTGTGACTTCAAATGCTCTAATTAATTATTGGGGTAATTTGAAAGGAAGATTTCAATACTGATTTGAATTTTCATTTTCCTATAATTTTACTTCTATCTATTCATTGCAATACGTAGGAAATAATAGTCGTAGACTCAAATCTTCGTGCTTATATTTATTGTTCTTCAAGAAAAAAAAAATATCTACGAATCAAGTGTAATTTCGTCCATGATCAACATCCAACATTGATTAATTGCTTGTTCCCTCTTCTTTCTCTAAACTTGAGAGATTAATAGAAAACGACACATAGCTTAACATTATTTTCAATCTTCCATCAATTATAATGGTCAGCCACAGTCCTTTGAGAGGACCAAAAAAAAAAAAAAAACAAAAAAGTCACAAAATTAAATGAAAATGGTGGCTACGAACAACAAGAGGCTGCGGCGGCGGCGGCCACGGCGGAGGAAGATAGGATAAGGCTAGGGAAAAAAAAAGAAAGAATTCAACAAAGTCGGGCCAACTGGGGAAAAGCCATTAAAGAAGAAGCAGAGAAATGGCAGTAAAAAGGAAAAAGAAAAGTGTTTGCTTGGTTAGATAACATTACAAAGGATATTAAATATGAGAATGGGAGTAAAAAGAAAACAGAAAAATGTTCCCTTACATAATAATAATAATAATAATAATAATAATAATAATAATAATAATAATGATAATATGTCTGAAAAAACAGAAGCCAAAGGTTAGACCAGAAATATAAATTTTGGGATGGCATTTTCTGAAGAAACATCAGAAAAAAAGAGAGGGGAGAAGATAAGGTGAGAGTGAGAGGTTGGAACAAACAGAGACAACTACTGTTTCTTTTATCAGACTTTGTTCACTCTGTAATTTTCATCATTTTTTGCCCCTTTTACTTTCTTTCACTGTTTTTTCTTTATCTCTTCTCTGTTCTGTTCTGCTATGTTTTGATCTGTTCTTCTACTGCCAATATTTAAACTAAAGCTTTCACTCTTACTGTCCTTGGGTTCTTAAATAACATGGTGAGAATAGTGCTTTGGTTTTGTAGTTTGAATTTTTATTATATTTTAGTCTATGTACATTTATTTTAGTTTATATAATATAATAAATCTTGCTGGAAAAATTGTCAAAAATAACTTCTTCAACTTTTAACATTTCAAAATTAGCACTATTTTTCAAATCTTCTTCAGATAGTTTTTTCTCGCGCCATCTCGGCCAAGATTGAGTTACAAATGTGAAAACTTGCATTCCACCACGTGTTTGGATTTATTAATGAAATGCTAATTTTACTATTATGTCCTCAGATATTATATTATATTATTATTATTAGAGCAATGATTAGGTGCATCTTGCTCCCATCTTCTTTACCATATAAATAATTTTTTTTAAAAAATATATATTTTAAAAAAAGAAAAGGTGGTTTGCGTTGTGGGTTACGTAATCTTGGTTCAAAAACAATAATCTCGCCTGAAATTAAATGGGTGGTGCCTCGAGATTGACTATGAAGGGTTCAATCTCAGGCGAGAAAGTAACCTTTTGAACCAAGATTAAGTATTCTTCTTGAGATTTTCATGGGTTTTATTAACTTTTTGTTATCTGTTTGATTTTTTTTTTCAGGATGCCTCGCATGTTTGTTTCGAGGGCGAATGAAATAAAAATGAGAAAGAATATGTAGGGGCAAATTGAAAGGTTTGATTATAGACGTCGAAATAACGTATGTGAAATTTTTACGACAAATATATAGAATAAGTGGGATAAATTTGCCGAGTTTGAGTTGGTTATAAAGTATTTGTATAATGTTAGGTCAAATGTCTATGCTTTTGTAATTATTAATCAAGGAGACCTTCATTTTTTTCTTAATCGGTGACGATATATCTCATATGGCCCTTTGAGTGTCCAAGTTACCAATAGTATGCATATCATTAGGAGTTTGTTATCGTCGTTCCCGACCCCAATGGCCCAAAAGGTACCCTTATTTCCCTCCCACTTTGAATTTTACCTCAATACCACATGAATTTGAATGATGTCCGATCATTAAGTCCATTGAATGATAATGTGGTTCCTCTAGAATTGGGAGACGATGCAAATGAGTTGTTAAATAAGGAGTTTGTCTTCCATGTAGATATGTCAATGGAGTCTGATGTAAATATTAGCGTGGAGGATGTTGATATATCTGAAGTAGATGTTAATATTGGCTCAGTCAATGATCAACATTCGATGAGCACAAATGTAGAGTTACTGCTGAACGAAGAATCATGGATTGATAGAGGATAACCAAGTGAGAGTAACCCGACAACTAACCGTGAATACTCTATGGGTTCGATAACAAGTGGTGAACCCGATGTCAATTGTAGGTAGAGGAAACATACCTCACATTTAATGATGAATTCCGTCGTCGTCTCATCAGATTTCATTGTACGGGATGTCTAGGTCGGTAATTTATTTTTAAGCAAGAAAGATTTGTGTAAGAATTTGTTTGTCATTGCCTTTAGGAAAACTTTTAATATCGTGCCAATAGATCTACAACCAAACAATGTGTTGTAAAATATATAGACAAGTCATGCAAATGGAAGGTTGGGGCAATTAACATTAAAATCACCAAATACGTTAGTGTTCACACATGGTCGAAAATCCTAAGGAAAAAAGACCATAAACAAGCAAGGAGTTGGGTTATTGCTGAACCGATAAAGTCCAAAGACCAGGATGTCAATCGTAGTTATAAACTGAAGGAAATTATTCAATACATTCACAAGAAGTACGATATGGACAATAGGTATGAGAGGATTGTTGGGATTGGTACCCTAAATCTCGTGGTTCTCGTGGCTTGTAAATTGTATACAAATTGTTTATATGAATAAAATAAAGAGTTGTTTTATGTATGCATTAACTCAATCCAATAAACTAAGATCCGAGGTTATTTTATGTAACTTAAACAAGTATATGGTTGACATACAGATGGTCATGTTTAAGTAATAATATAAATGGTTTGTAGTTTTTTATTTGTCAGGTGGTTATCAATGATAGATTTTTATAAGTAGTTATTTGTCACACCTCCTCTCAGACGGCTCTCTTAGCCTAGGAAAGGACATGACTGTAACAGCTATCAACCCTTTTATGACACTTACTGCCTACTAACTCTAGTGGAAATAATCTGATAACAACATACAATCTCATACACAACGGCTGCCTCTATGGCCAAAATAAACATTAACTATTAATACAAAAAATTTACAGAGATTACATTACAAGTCTCATAAGTCCCGAAACCCAAACTTAGTCCCTACATGAACCACTATAACATGTGTACAACTATTTACAGTAATCACCTAGCTGACGGGTTATAATAGCTCTTGTCTTTTAGTGACAGAGCAGATGTAGAACTACCTTCTGAGGATTTGACCTCTACCAGGGGGAAAGAAAAACATTTGAAAAATAGGGTGAGCTTGCTAACCCAGTGAGTGACTTAAGAAAGAAAATTGATTTTCATGCATAAGTCTCAATAAAGAGATCATACTGAAATATAAATCTTTACAGTAACATTGTATTGAAATATAAACATTTTCCAAACATAAAACATGTAAAGTTGTTTTCATCATAAAACATTAAACTATTACTTAGTCGAGAATAACCCTACTATGGTTAAATTCCAACTTCAATTGCTTAGTCAAGAGAGAACCCTTTTGCTCAATCTCTGACTTAGTCAAAAGAGAACCTTTTTGCTCAATCTCTGACTTTAAACTACCTACGTGCACGTAGTTATAACTAAGTACCATCATACCTTAGGTATTACTGCTTAGATACCTTCTCAATGTCCCTCAGTATCGAGCTACTTGGATACCTTCTCAATGTCCTCCAGTATCGAGCTTAAAGTATACTAGCCATACTATGACTTCCTCTTTAAAGCATGTAAAGCAAAACACATATAATATGTCTTTAAAGGCTCTAACGCATGCTTTGTGTATTTAAACACATAAATAGTTTTTCAATAAACTTTCATACATGACATGCTTTTGAAAACTTAACTCATAGTTTTCTTAGAAACTACTTTGTAAAACTAGCTAGCATGAGAATAATCTTTCTTAAAAACATGGTTTCTTTAAAAAAAATTGTAAATATTTAGTCACTCACAACTTTTAGGATTACCCCTCAAAGGTTGATATGCTTCTAACACTGGTGTCAATCCTGTGGACACAAAAACATATATTTAGCTACTAGCATTGGTCTCCCTTTTGAGACTAACTTTGAAATAAGCCTTGTATTTAGCCTTCCTCTAGAAGCCTTTCACTCAAACATATACCTTGCTATAGGTCTAGTACTTAGAAATTTTTTTGAGATTTTGGCTTTGTTATGCATCTAACACATCTCACAATCGCGTCCCACTTGTGCAACCAACACTTGCTTTAAGTGTTCCTTCAACTGCATATAGCCATCGACAAAGGCTGCTATTCATCCATGAGTTCAACGCAAGCTTTCCTCAGCCCACACAGCAGGTCCAACACATCGGAGTGCTCAGCCCTTAGTCTGTCCGAGTGTCTACTTTGAGCTGCCAACTTACTCAACCCAAGTAACTGCTTGCTTGTTCATAAAATTCTAGATTCGGATTACTGAATTAATAACTCAAATTCCATAGCTTATCTCAAGAAATTTCCTTCTACAAACTTATTTATAATTATCTTGGGAAGCTTACCTTAAAACTTCAGCTTCAAACTCTTTGTGGTCCGTCCTAGAGCCTCAATGCTTCATCGACGACTTTGATTCACCCGTGAACTCAACTTTTTGTCACTTTTTCCCTTCTCTGGCCTTATAATGATGAGAACTTCTTCCGGCAGCATCACCTCTGATAGACTCTCAGAGCTTTAAAATGAAACCAAGATCTCTCAATTTTCACAGAGGAATTGATCAAACTAAGCTTTTGAAGTTCAGCCTCCCTTTTATACTGCTTCCCACCGTTTACCATTAAAGCCTAGCATGACACCTTTAGCCTAAATGGAGTTAAATCCGGTGCTTAGGACAATTTTTTCCCCTTAATTGGTGGTTAAGACTGATTACTTCATCCATTATCAATGCATGCTTCAACTAGGTTTAACGCACACCTTAGTTCTTCACGCAAACCTATTCCAACGCATGTGTTGTGTGCTTTGGCCTCCTCTCGGCCTCAAGCCTCAATGCAACTTCAACTCTTTCAGCTTTGCAAAGCCTGACCCACGTAAGCTCTACTTATCGCATGACAAGCTTGACCAACGCATAACCAACCTTACCCCAGTGCATAGCTCTAACGCACACTGAGTAGCTAGCACTCAACGCCTTTCCTGGTCCGCTTGCACGCAAGCCTCAATCATTTAGCTCAGTGCCCATCGCATAGCCCTCGCTGTCACTCATCGTGTATCTTTCGCTGTCACTTATCACATATCTCTCGCTGTCACTCATCGTGTATCTCTCGCTGTCACTTATCACATATCTCTCGCTGTCACTCATCGCATATCTCTCGCTATCGCTCATCGTGTATCTCTCATTGTCGCTCATCGTGTAGCACTGACTCCATTGTCTAACGTATCATGCCCATCGTCTAGCACTCGCGCCTATCGTGTAGTGACATCGCTAGCGGTCATGCCTATCGTGTAGCGCCATCACTTATCGTATAGGCCATCGCCTATCATGTAGTGCTATCGTCTAGTGCATTGCTTAGCGCTGCATGTAGCTACACGATCGTCTCCATGTGAAACACTCCAACGCCTGGCGCCCACGCTCGTATGCACCTTATTTTGTCGCATGCATGCTAACCTCAAAAACTTGGTTGCCGCATACCTTGTCCAACACATGGATTTTTTTCACTCGGCCACACTTGGCTTCCTTAAATGCCCATCTAACCTCTCAAATGAGTAAGGCCAACGCCTTTGACTCAACTCCAATGTTTAGCATAAAGCCAACGCATGGGCAAAAATGTAGCCAATTTTCTAGCTTCACCCAAGAGTCAAGTTTCCAAATTTAAACTTTTCTTCTAACACTTTACCCTTTTTCCTACAATTAAACATTAATTCTCACATTAACCTACTCACCATACTGGTCTCAGTAGGGAACATACACAAGTAGAGAAATTAGGGTTCAAGGTTTACATTATCAACTTTGAAAGGAAACTAACAACTTTCAAAGATTAACATTTAAAGCTCTAAATGATAGAAATCTATCAATGGGAGGTCTATAAGTGGCTATAACTGATATCTACCTAAGTTATATTACCAATATCATTAATATCATTCATTTAATTAATATACACAAAGTTATATTACTAATATACGGATATCCCTGATAGCTTCTGTCAGTGATAGCTTCTATTACTGGCTATCATGATAGCTTTTATGAGTGACTATCACTGACAACTTTTAGTAGTGGCTATCAATGATAAACTTCCATCAAATAGAATCGACTTTTATATAATTGATATCATCGATATATGGATATCACTTAAGTTCTATCACAAATATCACTGATATTGCTTATATCGTGGTTATCAGTGATAGCTTCTATCACCGGTAACATGCTATCTGAGATAACTTCTGCTATTCCTTTTTACCATCAAATAACATGCTATCGTTGATAGCTTCTATCACTGATAACATGCTATTGGTGTATACTTTTAGTCATCACACTTACACTCTAGTTCAAGATTCATTAGAAAATCATCAAAGATTAAACTATCAATAATAGAAAATATTAATGGCTATCACTAATAGGTTTTCATTAGTGACTATCAATTTTGAATGATTACACTCAAAGCTATCAGTGACTATTACTGAGAAACTTTTATCGTGACTATCAATGATAGACTTTCTATCACTAATAGACTTCTATCATTGATATCTATTTAAGCTCGATATCACTGATACATGAATATGACTGATATCTATCTAAGTTCTATTATCGATATCAATGATACACAAACATTACCAATACCTACCTGTGTTATATCAATGATTCACGTAGTTTGTTAGTGATAGGAACCATATCACTGATAAACAAAGTTTATTATTGATATCACATGCTATCTGTGATAGAAGCCTATTACTGTTAAATTTCATATTTTTAAAGTTAAAAAAAGGGCTTGTTTTTAACGTTCCCATTTCTTATTTCGTTTCTAAAAAAAATCTCAAATTTTAGAAATCAAGAAAAATAGTTTCTTTTAGTACCTTGGTTCGAAATCTAACAGCTTTCTCAATTATTATTTTTTAATTAAAAAGTAAAAGTAAGGAACATAAAATTAACAATGAAAAAAATTGAAGATAGAAAATCAAAATTAAAAACAAAAAAAAAAAAAGAAAGAAAGAAATTAAAAAGTAAAAGTAAGCAATGATTTTTTTTTTTTTTTGAAGCCCAATTAAAGAAAAAAGAAAAAAAAAGGAACGAAGAATACACAACAGGAGAGAAAAAATAGGAAAAAAAAAAAAAGGAGAACAGGGCAAGGAAAGGAGAAGAAAAAGAAAGAAATGAAATGAAAGAAAAGGAAGAGGAATATACATTACAAGAATTTTGGGCTTTAATGTTGGTTTAAAACTGACATTAAAGCCTAGAATTATTGTCCCTTTTTTTTCAATTATTGTTTGTTTTTTTTTTTTAAAAAAATGTCATTGTCCAATCCATTTTAATGTTGGTAAAAAAGTTAAAAACGACATTATATGTCTCGTGTTGGGTCACAAAGTATGAATAATAGTTAGCTCCCAAAGAGAATTGTTTTTATATATTACGATCTCAACAAACACAAAAATTTAAATCTAAGTCTTGCTCACAAAGTATGAATAATAGTTAGCTCCTAAAGAGAATAACAAAATTTATACTTATAAAGCAGTAGTTCTAACAAACTTGAATTTATAATATTCTCATAAGCTAAAAGAAAGGAAAAAAAAGGCTAACAATCTCTTCAATCAAGCTTATAACTCATTCCACTAAAAATTAATTAAATTGGGTGTAAGACGATACTTTCCAAGTAAAGTTTGAGTTGATACTCCTCTGCCATAGCTACCAGCTCCACTGCCAAAACCTGACCTTCCACCAAGACCCTGAGAAATTTTTAAGTATGACAGCAATCAACAACACAGTTGAGAAAAATATGATAACTATCACGATTTGCAAGAGTCGAAAAAGAATTACTTCAAAATACAAATCCAGACCTTCAAAATTTGTAAAAAAATTTGCAACTTCATTTAAATCTTATAAAGAATCAAAACAATAAATTCAACAAAGGAGTTCTTTTTTCATTTTAGATTTCTTAGGCAACTAGACCAATTATATTAACTAAACAAGTTTAAGAGGAAAATAGATCATGCACAAGTGTATGCCACGAAGGAAATCACTCATACCATGTTGCTTGTGGTTAATAAATGCAATACAATTTTATTTTGCTTGCTTCAAACTGGGTAAAGTGAATCCTCCCTTGGAGAATGGAACGACTTCTTCCATTAGCTTTTATAGAAGTTTGAACTTGATCATTTTTCAACAATTTCTTCAGAAAAATACACCAACTAAGTAAGAGTGCCTACAAGAAATGCGGAGATTTATCCCTAAGCTAAATTCCAAGTAAGATCAAAGAAAACTAAAAAAAAAAAAAAAGAAAAAAGAAAGAAAAAAAGAAGGGGAGAATGTAATAGGATGATGAAAGGGAAAATCATAACTTCAAAGTAAAATTCCACTACCACAAAGAGAATAAGACTTGAATAGCTTAAGTTCCTTATCAAGATCTAAACATCCAATAGTCAATCAATAGATCAGGATTTACACATAACTAAGTAAAAAAAAATACCTCTCTCTT
The DNA here is from genome assembly GCF_027475165.1 of Benincasa hispida. NCBI lineage: Eukaryota > Viridiplantae > Streptophyta > Magnoliopsida > Cucurbitales > Cucurbitaceae > Benincasa > Benincasa hispida. The sequence goes on from NC_143488.1 coordinate 20,972,318, forward strand.
TTTGCATTTCTCATAAACATCAAAATAATGTTCTTGACATTTGCTCTTCTCCGAGCGATGTTCTTCAAGACCTGTAGTATTTGGAAAAAGAGATTTTCTCTAATACAAAATTAAATTTTTGTTGCTTCTTCAAGTTTATAAATTGTTCTGAAACAATAATAGAAATAATTGCATAATACTTCTATTTCTCAAAAATTACGAAATACTCCACAATTCCCTACACTACCCTACGTGAAGAATGTCTAAAGAAACCTCCCCCAAAAATATATATACACACAAAATTATTAAACTAAAATGGCCAAACTATAAGTTATAACTTGAAAATAGATCATGAAGATGAGGGAGATGACATAATGGATAACCAAACTACCTTTTTTTGAATTCTAAGACCGACCTACAAGGAGAGTTTCATATACATCATGTTATGGTAGAGGAAGAGACTGAGAGAACACAAATGTGAGGCAACTTCAATCAATATGAACTAAAGCTAAACTCGTAAGAGTATAACTAAGGAAGCAAGAGTTTTCTTGAAATAGGTACAATTCTCTTAAATTCTTATAATGCCAAAGCATTATCTCTCTCAACAAACAAACAAACAAAATAGAGGCTTACAATGTCGAGCATTTTGATTATTCTCATTCCCCTACAGAACTTTTTCATTTGATTATTCAATACATATATTCAAGAACCTACAAGAACAATAGATGAAATATGGAGTACTTTTTTGGACATAAAGGAAAAATAGATAGAAAAACTATTATTATAGAAAGGTCTACAATAACAATATTTACATCCTCAGGGTTACTAAAGCACATTTGACAAGAACAAGACTCAATAAAACCACCAGTGTAGCTAAAAAGAAATGGAAAACAAAACAAAGAATCAAAATCAAGCCACTATCGAACATAACGACTTACTATCTAATAATTTCATAATGGCAACATCTTCTTTAATAAATTCCAGTATAAAAAAGGCCAACACAACATGTTTGATGGTGGCTTAGATCATTCCTATTTCATTTTATGAAAGCGAATGGTTTCTTTAACTTCAAGCATCACGCAAACAGAAAAGCAAGAATTTTGAAGAAACGGACCGCCAAACTCATGCTCTCATTGTACTATTTAATCATAAATCATTCCTATTTCATTTTATCACAAAAGAGGTACAACAAACGTCACACATGGAAATAGAGGTGGAGAACAAAACCAAAAGCAAATAGGAAAAGTCAAGAAGAGCAAAGCATTTGAAAAATAAATGAACAAGAAAACAAAATTGTTGCTTATGATATAGATCAATGGAAGAAGGCAAAGTTGGATGACCACCATGAATCCATAAGCATATAAACTCAAGCAACTTAATGAAAATAAACAAACTTTATGAACCCAAGCAAGATTCTTACCTACTTAGCAGTTTTGAGAATACCACAGATTTCTCTGATTGCTTTCTTATAACATCAAACCCATAAGCTTAAAACTTAGACCTTTTGGTAAATTTACAAGAAAGAAGCATCTGATATACCTCAATCCGAACACCCTTAAATCAAGCCTAAACTACAATCAAGGAAAAACGAAGAGTTAAAAGCTAATTTACACCATCTAAATTTGGTTCCAAAGGCTCTAAATATAGCTATAATGCTTAATACTCACCAAAATAGGCTTGGGTCCATGCTGAAAGGCGTTCAAATAACCCTGAAACCATTCAAATCTATAATTAAAAGCTTCCAAGTGTTAGAAACCAATATAAAAAACCTTAAACTATTTTGAAAAGGGATTTAGAGTGATATACCCACTAGATCTGACCCAAAACGACCCAAAACCTCGTTGGTTGGTGTTTGAACTCACTTAATCCTACATATTTGAAGGCATCAGAAAGTGGGTATTTCAAATTCGTTGTCGAAATTCAATGGGTAATTGTCAAAACACCGAATAGGATAAAATGCTATTGTTAGTATGCATTGTGTTTGGTAGCTGGTTCACGGTTGTCGGAGGTCACGACGTCGTGGATTGGTCTTCGTGAATGCCGTTCGTGGTTGTAGGCTACGTCGGATGTGAAGATGGTTGCTTGTACTGCATGCGTCACCGGACAAGCACCGTCGTCGTTGCTTGTTGGTGGTTGTTGTACTACTGTCGGTCGCTGCAGGTCATGGGTGTGCAAGTCAAGTTGCAACAACGTGCAAAGGGTAAGAGTTTTGTGCACGTAATGTGAAGGAGGAAGAGAGAGAGGGAAAAAGAAGGAATGAGACTTTCTTTTCTTAATAAAACAAAACCTAAATTAAAATATAAATAAATTTAAGAGAGAAACGAAAATGGGGAGGGAGAGAAAAAAATCAAGATTAAAAAATTGTCTTGGGATTAAAAAAAGAGGGTCACCTACAATGTTGGTTCTAAACTGACATTATAGGTACCCCTACAATGTCAGTTTAAAACTAATATTAAAGATCCGTTTTTTTTTTTTTTAAATTGACATTATACATTTGGCTTCACTTTTTTCAACCGACATTAAAGCCCAAAATTCTTATAGTGATAGAAGGACAAACTTGAAAATTGAAAAAAAAAAACTTAAAAGGATGATGAAATAAAATAGCGGACAAATTTAGAGGCCTATAGAAGTAATTGAAAAAAGAAAAAAAAAAAGAAAAAGAAAAATACAAAGACCGAAGAAATTGAAAAAAGAAAAAGAAAGAAATTGTGTAAGGGAAAAAGGATAAACTTGGAAAATTAAAATATTTAAAACTTAACCGGTCAAATGTACCATATCTCTAATAATTTAGAAATGGTGATACATTTGTAGTTATTACCTTAGATTATTCTCCTTGCTACAATTTTCCTTAATATAATTACTATAGGTTAAAATTAATATGAATGAAATTCATATTAAACTGTAAATTATGTAAGAGGATATTATTTGAATATGATTCAAATTAAATTTAAATATATGATATTTAAATTAATTAATTAATTAATTGTTAATTAATGAATATTTATTTAATATATATTAAATAAATAAAATTTAAAATAACTCCCAAAGGATCTACAGTTGCGAGGAGGGGAGTTATAACTTCCCCTCCACCCCATCCCTCTCATGTAAGGATTTTTGTAGAAAATTCTTGAAAAAATGTGTAAGTGTTGCTGATTAACAGACTAGGGATCTCTATGCAAAAAGAAAACTCCCTCAAGCAAAAAAGGCATGGCGGGCCAGGAATGTGTGCTAACCTTAGCCAGAAGATCCCCTAGAGATTTTTTTTTTGTTTGCTACCACAGTTCAGGGAGGCGTTGAAGATTGTCAACCCTGGTACGCATTATGAGTTGGAGCTGGACTTCAAGTATATGTATATGGCATTGGAGGCTTCGATGAATTGCATCCATTAGTGACTGTAGTTGATCAATAGCTCTCTAAACGACTATCTAAGTGCTATTAATCTCACTCTTTTATAAGGTTTAATGTTCTTAAATATTTATATTTATAGGAACTTGAGAAATTCATGCATTCTAGAGTTTAATAGAGCATCTGAGCTTTAAAAATTGAAAAAAGTTAAAAAATTCCCTCAAAGAGGCCTGATACCACCCATAGAAGCACACATTAGCAAGAGCATTATGGCGCTACAAGTGCTCCATACACGTACACGTGTGCGGTAGGCAGTAGGGCCCATGCTCATGAGCACATGCATACGCGCGAGCCCTGCATGCATTAGGCAAAGAGTGCAACAGTGCCTCATGGCATTGTGACAAGATGCTGCGCAAAAGGTCTCATTAGAGTTATAAATTGGCGGAGCCCTCTATGGAACATTTGTGCAGTGTGTGACATTTCAACTTATTTTTTATTTGGTGTTAGAGTAGGTCACCTTTATCACAGGTGTGTTGATCATGGACATAATCAAGAAAGGTGGCTCTACAACATGACCTCTTGTTCTGTATGATACCAACCATCCCTACTGGAAGGCCAAAATGACAACCTTCTAAAAATCAATCGTTAACACACTACAAGAAGTACAACTTTTTATAGCTCTTGGATATAGCTTTGCCTAAAGTAAGCTATTAATGATTAAGAAAAAAAACTAGGAAAGGCCAAAATTTTAGAGGGGGGAGGAAATCAGAATAATGTTAAAATTTTAAGTAAAAAAGAGGCAGTACAACTTTATTGTTCAAAGGCCACCCCTTACTTTTCTATGGTCTCACACTTTGCCCTTTCTAGTCTTCCATCTTCTCTCTTCATGGATTTACAAATTCCAAGTGTTGAGCCGTGGAAAACTATGGCTCAAAGTTTCAACAGTCCGAGCCCTATAATTTTGCTCTTCTTCCTCGATACCCACACCTTCTCCAAACTATTCCACCTCAATTCTCTCTTTTCTTCCTCTTCTCATTTTTTATGAGTAACCATCTCTTCCCTTTCTTTTATCCCCCATTGGATTGAACTATCCCATTGTTTCTTAATTTGTTTGTCTATTTTTTTTGTTTCCTATTGTAGGTGCTAAGAATTTGTTTCTAGTGTTGCTTCGATTTTATCCCTTCGTATTAATGAAGTGGTTGCTTTAGATGATGGGGTTGTGTGAGGGCTTTGATCTCTTGGCCTTGGCGTGTTCCAAGAGAAGGGCTGGGTTGTTTGTTTGTAATCGTCTTATGTAAGTATTTATTGTTGTTGACTCTAATTATGATTCCCATCGAGCCCTATTTTTCTCATTTCTCAGCTTTTTGGTCTTATATGGTGGAATGGGTTTGAGCCTTCTCAGTTATTTTGTCTGAAAACGAGAATAGCTAGTTGATTCCCTCTGTAAAATCCTGAATTTCACCTAAGTGAATTAGGTTAGAACTTGGTTAGTAAGGAAACTTGAAGAAGGATAAAAGATAATGAAAATGCCTTAAGTGTTGAAACTAGACCTTAAAGGTTAAAACTTAAGTTGTGGTTAAGTGAGGTTTTAAGTGATAAAATTTTTGCTAAGTATGGAAGGCATGTGTTGATACCAAGCATTAGGATGAGGGAGTGCAAAACAATGGCGTTGCCATTTGAGGTTTAAGCATTGACATTGTCAATAGAGGTTAGGCAAGCTTAGTAAGTGTAGAAGCTTAGGGAACACCATGTGTTGGTGTGAAGCTTGCGGCCAAGACACCAAGCAATGAATGTTATGCTTGGCAAAGTCTATGATGGATGCATGGTGTGGGTGGCCGAGCAATGACATTCAAAGAGTTTTCCAGGCGGTGGCATGAAGGACATGTCAAATGCAAAGTGGTTGGCCGAGAGTAAGGGCATGCGACACACAAAGACTTGCAAGGCTAGGGCAAGGCGTTGGCCAATGTAAATAGAGATTAGTTGATCGCATGAGTGGGCAAGGAAATGCCTATGCGTTGAAGCCATGTGATGGCAAGTGATAAGGTTAGGGAAGGCCTCATGGATGCATGTGACAAGGTTGGCTTAGGCTAGGAGGTTTGTATCCATTGTTTGTGTTGTATGTGTTGGAGAGCATAAGATGGCCTATAGGATGAGCACATGAAGATGCGTTGGCCTAAAAGGTTATGCGCCAAGGGTAAGCCATGCATGGGAAGAGTGTGCGGCAAAAGGAAGAAGTATGCGATGGTATTTAGTATGGGCACAAGTAGGAACCAAGTGTTGGTCAATGCTTTGCGATCATGAGAGACATGCGGCCATTGGGATGAAGTATGCATTGACAAGGTGTATCTTGGAGAGAAAGGATAAGTTGACAACTCAATGGGACAAGTGGCTGATCAAGGGTGAGTTGGGATTGAGCCAAGGCAAGGTGGAAACATGCAAAGACATGCAAAAGGGAGGCTTTGTGTTGGCTATGGGAGGTGAAGACACTTTAGGGAAAATGTGGCAAGGGTAGGTATTGGCAACATGTGAGAAGGGCGCTTTGACATGCGAAGAAGGTGGAGGTGTCAAGCTGAGGGGAATTTCGGATGCCTATAAATAGGGCAGCTTGGGGGGCTTGGTTTTCACAATTCACTCGTACCTTTTGAGGGATTTTAGTATGAGAGTGTTCAGAATTCACTCGTGCCTATAAATAGGGCAGCTTGGAGGGCTTGGTTTTCACAATTCACTAGTGCCTTTTGAGTGATTTTAGTGTGAGAGTGTTCAGAAGGGAGTTAAGTGAGGGATTTTGGGCTACCGTTTGAGTTGGAGTTGTAAGGAAAGACGAATCAACGTTGGAAGGCTAAAGGCCTAGTTGGACGCATAACATATAGTGCCCATCGTCTGTCGCCCTTGCCTACGCGTGCGCCCAACAGCCCTATCGCCCAGCCCTACCTATGCATCATCACCAGCGCGCAGATGCTCAACGCTAGGCATGCGTGAACACCTAACGTAAGGCGAGTGGATGCTCGTCAACACACTCGACCGCGTGGCTGAGCGTCCAACGCACGTTTGCGCGCATCTTACCTCCAACCTTGCACGTGCGATCGCCCAGGCACACACTCAGCCCAGCGCAATGGCCAACGCTGCGTCCTGTCCACCCTGTGCGACGCCTAACACCCAACAATGCCCAGCTACGGGCGTTAACACCCCTCTGGCAGCCTCTAGGGCCCATCAGCCCACCAAATAACCTCCAGGAAAGTTAGGCCTATTTTGATATTTTTAAAAGAGGGTAAGCTGATTATTTTACCTTTAAGTTATTTTTGGATTAAAATAGAATTATTGGAGGAACTTTTGGACTAATTTGAAATTTCTTGAAAAGAAGTGAAATTCAAGGAAACTCGGGCCAGAAGCTATGCTGGGCAAAATCTTGAAGGATAAACAGGAGGGCTGTAAGTGGTTTTATTATTTTATGTTGAATTATATATATATATGTGTGTGTGTGTGTAAAGTTTGGAAATTGACATGATCAGGAAGTTCTTTTCTGGATTTTATTGGTTGATTTGATTCATGATATTTTGCTTGTTGTGACTTGCATTAGAAATTGGGATTGTACCTTAGGAAATTGTTAGCGTGCCTACAATACGTCTAATGGGATAATGTCGATATGTGCACATTCGGAGAGCTATAAGGGTACTGGAATTGTTTCCACATCATTCATATCGGGAATTCATGGGAATATTCGAGGAAGTACATGATCATGCCAGGGTTATCAGTTACCAGGCTGGAAGGATTGCATTATTGTGTGTGATAATTATCTTAGTGTGAAAATTGTTTTCCAACAAATGTGTTCCTTAAACCAAACTTGTTTTCATTTTTTGAAGGACACCACTCATTGGGCTTTCTAGCTCACGTTTTTCAATGTTTTACTTTTCCCCCAGGTAGTGGAAAGCAGAACGTTCTGGAAAAAACCACCCAAGGTCTGGAACTACTACTCTTTCACAGTGTGAGACTCAAATTGGATTATCTTTGAAAGCCATTAGGATTGTTAAAACTAATATTGTATAAAGTACAAACCTTTGTAATTATTCATACAAATTAATTATGTTCTCATTTATTAGCTATTTGTGGAATGGTATGAAGTTGGGCAGTTGATATCACAAGGGTGGTATCATCTATCTTCATTTTTCCTTTCGAGTCTGGGAGACAAGGCTTGGGAAGGGGTGTGACACCCTCAATTGGCTCTTCCAATTTCATTCTTTTCTTCCTTTTCTTCACATTCCAAGGTACGTTCCTCTTTCGATCTTTTTTTTTTTTTAAATCTCGTATTCTACCAGTTTTGGTTTTAACACTCCTCTGAGCTTTGGTCTGATTAATTTTTTCTTTCTATCAATTCCTGCTTTGGATTTCATTGATGATGAGATTTTTTAGGTATATTATTTTGAGTATTGTGATCTAAACCATGTGATTTTTATATTCAATGTTGTTTCTTTCGCGGCCATCACGATGGTAGTGGGAAGTTGAATCCTATTGTGAAGGAAAACATAATGGCATAATTAGTAGAAGACCTTGAAATGAAAGAAGGAGAAAACAAATTTGTAAAACCCAAGTTCAGTGTCTTCTTTATTATTGATTTGCTAGTCTCTGGTTTTTATATATAGTGTATTACTGATTTGGTACAAACCCCAAACAGTATTAGGTAGGCTGTTTTATCACTCTTTTTAATGATGAAATAGTAGTTGCTAAACCCAAAATTTACCATGGTATATGAATTTTTCTCCTTTGAACTGTTAAAGCATTGATATAATTAAATTTAGCTAATCTATTCATTTTAGTTTTTGGATGATTAATGATTTGATATCCCTTTCTTAGAACAATACATTGATGATAGATATATATTGGCTATGATTTGGATATTGATTCTCAAGACAAATTTTCTACATTTAATGACTGATAAGGGATTTAAAAAAAAATTGTTATGTAATAGATGATATCACTGACATGATGAATGTGGGAGTTGTGGTCATAAGAATTGTAGAATGGGAGGAATATGATTTTGATGCTTGAACCCAAGTCTTCCATTGGCAAGAAAGTTCCAATTCTTATACTTGAACCATTTTCCTTCAATTTGCGATTAATGCTACTTCTTTGCACCAACCAATTATCTCAGTAAGTGTTTTTCTACTCTATTTGATTTTGGTTTTAATTTCATTTAGTGTATGAATTGTTGTAGTGAATTGGTGAAACAATTTGACGATTGCCAAAAATTCATCTATCTGTCCATGAGAAAGTGTATTTGGTGTCAAAAAGCAAGTTTCTTTTTACCCACCATATCTTTCTATGGTGTATGCTAAATTGTTAATATCAATTCAATAGTGATTAGTACTAATGTATAGGTTTGACGCTGTTATAATATCAGCAGAAGTTAGATATGAAAAACCAGATGAAAATGTTGGAAATGTCCTAGAACTTGCAGTTCGTGTTAAATATTCTATTTATCAATAAAATATTATTGAGTAATTTATTCAATAAAATTATTGATTATGCACTCTATTATGAAAATCCAAATAAACATATCCATAGCTATAGTGTGAATACTTTAATTTGGTGACATAAACAGGATCAAGTTAATAGTATATAACCTAAATGGTTTAATAAGTATATGGATGAAATTGGGTATCTCATCCTTGTAACACTATTGGATGCGACCTATTTTGTAGGTAATACAAATGATGTGATCCACAGATCATTCATATAGAGACATGTGAGTGGGGGCATCCTATGCAATGAGTTTGCATATAGACTGGACCACAAAATAGTCATTTTTCTTTCTAACGACCGTTTACTGTTAAAACTGACTATTTCTTTTTAAGTAACCTAGGATAACTCGATCTTAATCCTGAGCTAGCTATGAATTCCTATTTGTTCGGGATTATCCTTTGATCTGCATGGGTGAGAGTAGTCCAACACTGCTCAATAAGCCTTCCATTTTGGGGATAAGACCGGATGAATCACTAGAAGAAATTCGGGCTTTAATGTCGGTTGGAAAAAGTGAAACCAGATGTATAATGTCGGTTTTGTTTTTTTTTAAAAAAAAAAAATCGGATCTTTAATGTCGGTTTAAAACCGACATTGTAGGTATAACTTTAATGTCGGTTTAAAAGCGACATTAAAGATCCACTTTTTTTTTTAAAAAAAACAAAATCCATTCCTCCCATTTTTTTTCATTTCTTTTCTAAACCCTATTTTCCCCATCAGCCACCTCCTCCCTCCCATTACCAGCCACTACACCTCACCTTGCCGCTCGCCGTTCCTGCTCGACACCATCTCATCGACTGCCGCCGCATGCTGCATGGTTTAAATATAGTCCATGGTTTAAATTTTGTTTTTAGTTGAGAGATAAGCTGGTTTAAATATTTCCGTTGCCGGTTGAGAGGTAAGCTGTAAAACACTATTTTCTGGGGTCGTTGTCTTTGAGATGTGCTATCATTAGGTCAAAAAGATATGTTGTAAGTAACTTGTACCATGATAGACTTTACTAGGCATTGATTTAAGTAATTCAATTTTGTTGTTGTCTGATGCATCTCTTTATTTTATTTTTCTTAGGGAGTTTATAGACCTCTAGTATCACCAACTTCGAAGGTCTTAAATGAGTGGTTTGAGGTAATAATCCACCTTATTTACTGGATTTGAATAGTTTATCTTGTTTGTGAGTTGTCATTTTAGATAGTAAGATCTGCTAAAAGCTCTAAATGTTTTTGGATGTGTAATTTGCCAGAGATTTGTTTATGCTGGTTGTATTCCAGTGTTGCTTCAACAGTCTGGAATTTCTTTTATCTTTTATTTGAAGAGGTGCTGGGTAGGAAGGAGATTTATGTGAATTAACAAGATCTCTATTTGATTCTCAGCCTTGATGGATGTTTCATGGCTTATAACCTTTTCAATTCTAACCTACTTTTTGGTTCACGCAGTCAGACATATTGAAGGCAACACTTGCAGGAGATGCCATCATTAAGACTATGGTGAGACTTCATACTGTGGTTTAAATTTGGTTCACTTCCATACTTGAATGCATTTGAAGCATCATGATTTTATCTTATATCATCCTCCCATTATCTCTATAGTAGAGAATCTTCTGTGTCACTGACTACTAATAGCTTTAGACATGTCTATGATTATCATAATTAGATTAACTATTGAGAATATGAAATAATCCATTGCTATATGAAAGACATACTAGAAGATTGACCTTTTTCTATCTGTGCAAAATCAAACTCCTCATACAGAACATTGTAGTAGGTGCTATTGGTTTATATTACAGCTAATCCAAATGGTACATTGTCTTTGTTGATCAAATTTAGTAAATTATCTTTAACGTTAGAGAGGTTGTCTCATGAATTTGATATCATTTAAACAACTTTTATTGGAATGGACACCAAGAGTTCGAACATTATTTCAACCCTTGCACTGAATTGCTCTCTGTTGGCCTTTTGTACTGGTTTTGCCGTTCATGTTCCAAACTTGGCTACAACTCTAATGACTGAAAATGTGGATGATTTTAGAACTAAATCACATGCAATACTCATCCAACTGTGGTTGGTAGATGATGAAACAAGTAGAATGCTTGCACAACATTTCGAAATCAATGGAGGACCGAATAACTGCTTGCATTTGGTTTCAAGAGGCAAAATATTAGATATGGGGTACGAAGTAAGATGTATCTTGACTCTCTGTAGGTATGTTGTTTCTGAGTTCATCCGTTTGCAAAGCAAGTCAAACAAAGTGGATGATGGGACATTTCTCCAGGTTATCGAGGATGACATGCGGTTTTTATCAAATATTCTGATACAGTGGATAAGCATTCCATTTCGAGTGCCCCAGTGGATAAGCGTTCCTGGCGTTTTCGAGTGCCCAAGCAGTTGAGTATTATTTTAATTCAATTATATCAACTGAAATTCAGTAATTGACTTCAAATTTCAGGCCTTGCATTGGGTCTCAACTATTTGCCACTACCGATGCTCGTAAACTGGATGAAATATCTATCCCATTCGGCTTCCATCTATCGTTAAATCTTTGTCTTCAACTCAAAAACATTGCGTCAAACATGTCAATTCAAATCAACAAGATGTACTGCATTTTGTATTGTAATTTGTCCTTCCAGGAACTCAAGCACAATGGTAAGAACATGCAGAAACATCAGGTCTTCCAATTACTTATTTACTGCAAAGTTTTCTTGATCTTTGTTGTTTTTCGAGTGTTCATAGAAATGTTTGAAGTTGGAGCTTATCTTACAAACTATACGCCCGGAATCGTGTTGAATGCTTGTTATTCCTTGCAATCTATTGAATTTGGGAAGCAGGTTCATGCATATATCATCAAATATCATATAGATTCTCCGATTTAAATAGTTAGTATCTACTAGCGTTCTTTAACATCCGATTTAAATAGTTAGTATCTAACTCTGTAACAAAATCGATATTTCTATTACATTAGTAACATCTGATTTAAATAGTTAGTATCTAGATCTGTAAGCATCATTCTAATATTCGATTTAAATTATTTGATCATTCGATAAGCATCACTACAAGAATTTTGCCTTGAATGTACCATTTATGCACATTCCCAATAAACACGGTTAGTTGAATATGAATTTTGATAATATTTTCACTTTCAATCCTCTGTCTTAAACATTTTTTGTTTGTGTATTTTTTAGGTGTTTGGAAGGGGTGGGGAGGAGATGGATTTCTTGCAACAGCAAGGGATTCAGGTAAAAATTGTTCCTGGTAAGTGCATTTTTGAATGCTTGTAGTTTTAAGCACAGTTTCTATGTGTTTTCAAGTGACTCTAATGATATGAAAATTCCTATTTGAGAAGTTATAGTGTGCTTATTTCTCTTTGGACCATATTGGATTAGAATGTAACACCCGTTTATGACTCATGGGTACTATTTATTTGTAGTTTAGGTTTGATTCAAGGTGCTCAAGTTTGTAGGTCGCACTATGGTAGTTTGTGGGTTATTCATGCACTATGGTAGTCTTTATGACAACTTTTGAGGTTTGAAGTATATTGTGAGCTAAATTTGCTTATTGATGTATGTGTTCTTAAATACTCATATTTTGGGAATTCTGATAGTTTTGTTGAGAACAAGTGGTTGTGAAATATTTTTGGGAGTGTGTTTCTTTGAACAGGTTCAAGGTAAATTTTTGGTTTTGTTGTGGTAGCATCGTTATGCTGCCAAAATTTTTTCATCATCTTCGTATCTCATATCTAGGTAACCAAGCTTCTCTTCTTCAAGATCTTGAAAAAGAAGATTCGGGCTTCAATGTTGGTTATGAAAACTCATAATTAAAAAATGGATTCGGTAACGGAATTTGAGTCTTTATGAAAACTCATAGCCACAACATTCAATGAAAACTCATAGCCACAACGTTCAATGATGATGTGTCATGTTATACTTTTTGACCAAAAAAATGGATTCGGTAACGGAATTTAAAAAAAACGGACAGATTCGGGCTTCAATGTTGGTTAATAATTAAAAAAAAAAACAGAGACTTTAATGTCGGTTGGAAATTTCACTGAAGGTCTTTAATGTCGGTTTAAAATCGACATTAAAGGCAACTGACATTAAAGGGCTTTAATAACACTATATTTAATGTCAGTTTAAAATCGATATTAAAGCCCGAATTTCTTCTAGTGAATAGCTGGGGACATAGCCATGCAAGATGGAATTCACTCTTACTCGATTTAGGGTTAGCAGATAGGTTGTTCTCTTAAGTACTGATTCCAGGTCTTGAACAATTGGGGTCCCGTCTTCTCATGATAGAGAAAGGACTTGATTTGTAACTATTATGAATCAAATTGTTCATTAGAGGGTCAGTGGGAACTTAAGGAACAAGATGTATTCACAGGGGTAAAATGGTTATCTTGACCCAGCTGTGATTACGAACGACCTGTGAAGGATCGACTTACTGATCATGGTTATATCGAGTGGTCATAATATATTTACAGTGAGGGGAGTTCAATTATGGGCTTTAGTGGAGTGACCCATTAGTTAACGAATGGGAGTTAATTCGGTGTAATGAGTTTAGCCAATTAATCTCGGAACGTTGGAGCCCATGATCTGTAGGTCCGCGAGGTCCCCCTACTAGCTTGTAAATGGATTAGCTTTAGAGTAGCATGATAATTTAATTTGAAACGTTCAAATTAGAATTAAACAAAATAGGAGAATTTATATTTAAATATGATTTAAATATATGAAGGTGGATTTGTGTGAAATTAATTTAATATTTGATATTAAATTAATTAGAATTAATTGAATTATTTAAATAATTATTTATTAATTTTATTAGAAAATTAATTTATGAAATTAATTTTACAAACTTAATAATTTTTTCAATTTTTAAAATCAAATTGACTTTTGAAATCTTTTGGTAAAAATTGAAAAATTGGAAAAACAACACAAAATGGAAATTTGGTTTTTTCCATTAAACCTTCAACTAGCTCTCACCAAAACCCACTTATTTTGGCTTCGTTGCATCTCATGCAACTATCTTCTTTTCATAAAAGACCTACAATAAATAAAGAAGATTGGAGTGGAATTGAGACATGCATCTAAAGAGTATTTACAGAAAAATTCGGGTTGAAGAAATTGTTCTTCAAGTGGGTTGTAGCAGTGAGCTCTTCTCCAAGTTTCTTTCATTCAAATTGATTTTGAGTCCCACAACGCATTCTAAAGCTCCAAGAGAATAGTGAGGAAGATCTTGAGGTGGTTTACAACAAGTTTCGGAGAAGATTACAGCGGAGAATCGAGATGTCAAGAAGTTCTACAAAGGTATGGTTTCAAACCCTCATGTGATTGATGAACATGCTTTAGTTACTGCCAAAATTAATGAATTAGAGTACTTATGGCGATACACGATGGTTGGAAGACGCTAGGCGATCGTGTAGTCTTGTCCGTTGCTAGACGATAGCGATATACGATAGTTAGAATACTCAACGCGATGGTGTTACACGATCAAGCAGACACTAGACTATCGCGCTAGATGATAGTCGTCAGCGCTACACAATGAGCCTTAGTGAGATTTTGAGCACGAAGTGAGAGCAGCTGGTTTGACTGATTTTCTTAAGGTCCTGTTTGGTTCAGCCTCAAAAGGTTTTTTGGCTGGCTCGGTTTAGAATTTTCTGGTTTGGTTCAAGTTGTTTGGGTTTGGTTTGGAGTAATTCGAGCGGTCCAAAAGCGGTTTTTGAAGCTATTTCTTGTTGTTTTGTAATAATTAGGCTTTTGTTTGCTTGTTTATGCCAAAACTAAAACCATATCAGTTTGTGTTTAAATGTTTATGCATGTGATGTATGTAATAATTAAATAAATCTTGTATATGCATACAGTATGCCATGTAGATTTAAAACCCCACCATAGGAAGCATGTTACATGTATTGAAAGTATATTATAAAATGTTATAATATATAGTATGCATGTTAGAGTTTCTTTTATTTAATATAATTGTTATATTAAATATTGAATGCCTTTGTTATATGATGTGGATGTTTAACATGTCTATTTTTTGTAAGTTGTTATAAAATTGAATTAGAATTTAAAATCCATAATGAAGATACACAACATGCTCACTTAGGTTAACAACTAGTTTTAAACCGTTAAAATAGATTGTTACCTTATAAAATTTGGTTATAAACTCAAATCGGTTCATAAACCTGTCTAAGGCTAGGGGTACTTAAGTTGATGGTTTACGTAACACCTCTTACCTGGGGATTATGACCGAAAGATTGAGCATTGTTAACTAATTTTATGAGCCTGCATGAGCGGTGTAAGGTTTAAAACTGGTTTAAACACTTAAACATCGTAGGGTTATATCCAAATATAATTGTTATACTTGGATAAAAATCATATAGACTTAGGTTGTTTAAATTTAGTCGTTTTGTACCTAAGTAAATAGATACTCAAACATGTAGAACACTTCAGTGGGAGATTAATAATATACTCAATATATAGTTATAGCTCTGACATCCTCAAGAGTTCATATCGTGGGATCCATGCTTGGCTTCGTGTCGCTTTTACCGCGACTACTCCATTCGAAAAGTGTTTGCATGAGTCAATAACAAGGTGAATAAGGGAAGTAGTTCATTGTAAGTGGGTGAATGAAATGTGTCAACATTGTCCTACGGTCTCCTCCATTAGTTTGAACCGTGAGATTCTTATGTTGCGCCTGCTATCGTTTTTAGGGGGCACTAGCTAGTCGTTAACCACGACGATCCCCTTGGAGGGTTGTAACATAGGATTCAGAACAACCCAGGCTTTAGTAAATGAATAGGATCTTATAGTTTCGTCTTGGGTATTGTCTTCTATTTCGGGGGGCATATTCATACCATTCTATAAGATCTGAAAATGGCGGGTCACACTTACAAGAATTACTAATTGTTGGTAAATATCTTGACTGAAAACAATAACAAAAAGAACTATAGAAGTAAAGAGTAATTCTGATATAGTATTTGGTCAAAAATTGTTTTGCTTCAGTGAAGGAATTCTTGACTGCCCCTCAGTAGCAATTGTTCTAAATCACTAAAATATTGTTGCAAATAGATAAAGATTTACTGGGTACTTTATTATTTTGCGAAAATTGGATTTAGATGCATAAAAGTTTAATAGAATTTGTTTAAATTGTTTCAGCAATGTCGAATTCAATCATACAATTGCTAGCTTCCGATAAATTTAACGGTGAAGGATATTCAAACTAGAAATCCAACATTAATACAATATTAGTTGTGGATGATTTGTGGTTTGTGTTGACGAAGGAATGTCCTCCGGTTCCCAATATAACAGCGAACTGAAATTTTCAGGACATCTATGATCGGTGGGTGAAAGCTAATGAGAAAGCTCAGGCCTACATCTTAGCAAGTATATCTGATGTACTTAATAAGAAACATGAGGTAATGCCCACCGCCGTGAGATAATGGCATGGCTTCAGGAGATGTTCGAGCAACTGTCATCCTCTGTTTGACATGAAGCCATTAAGTATGTCTATGTTATTCACATGAAAGATGGAACCAACGTTAGAGAACATGTTCTCGATATGATGGTCCATTTTAATTTTGCTGAGGCTCATGGGGCGATGATAGATGAAATAAGTCAAGTAAGTATGGTATTGGAATCTCTCCTGGAGAGTTATCTGCCATTCAGAATCAATGTTGTTATGAACAAAATTACTTACAATCTAACCACATTGTTGAACGAGTTACAAACATATCAGTTTATGATGAAACTTAAGGAGAAAGAAATAAATGCTATTTCTAAACTTAAGAAGTTTTTTAAGGGGTCATCGTCTGGAACAAGACCCATTGATAACAAAAAGTCTATTCCTTCTTCCTCAAAGATAAATCTGTACAAATGAAGAAAAAGGGTAAATGGAATAAAAAAAAAAAAAAACTCCCAAAGGAAAATGTTTCCATTGCGGAGAAAATGGGCACTAGAAGCGTAATTTCCCAAAGTATTTGGCTGAAAAGAAAGTGAAAAAGGCGAAACAAGGTAAGTCAGATTTACTGTTAGTTGAAACATGTCTAGTAGAAAATACTCACCTTACCTGGATATTGGATTCAGGCACCGCTAATCGTGTTTACACTTTTCTATAGGAAACTAGTTCTTGGAGAGAATTTCTGAACGTGAAAAGACTTTCAAGGTGGGAATGGGTGAAATCATTTCAGCTCATGCAGTGGGAGATGTCAAGCTGTTTTTGAGAACCTTTTATCTTACTTAGGAATGTATATTATGTACCTAAGATGAAAAAAAAAACATAATCTCCATTTCCTATCTTCTAGAAAATATATATAGAATATCTTTTGAATCTAATGAAGTGTTTGTTTTTTCAAAAGGTATTCATATTTGTTCTGCAAGACTTGAAAATAACTTGTACATATTAAAACCAACTGAAGCGAAGACCATTCTAAATATAGAGACGTTTAAAACGGCTGAGACTCAAAATAAGAAACAGAAAATTTCTCCTAACGCTTATCTTTGGTACCTCAGACTTGGTCACATTAATTTCAACAGGATTGAGAGATTAATAAAAAGCGGTCATCTAAATTGGTTAGAAGATAGTTCTTTACCTCCATGTGAATCATGTCTTGAGGAAAAAATGACAAAAAGATCTTTTTTTGACAAAGGTCTTTGTGCCAAAGAGTCACTCGAACTTATACATTCAGACCTATGCGGTCCGATGAATATAAAAGCACGAGGACCTATCAGTATTTCGTCAGTTTTATTGATGATTACTCTAGATATGGCTACATTTATTTAATCAGTCATAAGTCTGAAACTCTTGAAAAATTCAAAGAATTTAAGACTGAGAAAGAAAATTTGTTAAGTAAAAGAATTAAAACATTTCGATCTAATCGAGGTGGTGAGTATATAGATTTACAATTCCATAACTATCTAGTAGATCATGGAATTCAATCCCAGCTTACAACACCTGGAACACCACAACAAAACGGTATTGCAGAAAGGAGAAATCGAACCTTGTTAGACAGGGTCCGATCAATGATGAGTTATGCTCAGTTGCCTCAATCCTTTTGGGGGTATGCAGTACAGACTGCAGTATTTATTCTAAACGTTGTTCCTTCAAAAAGTGTTTCAAAAACACCATATGAATTATGGAAAGGACGCAAAACTAGTTTACGTCATTTCCATATCTGAGGTCGTCCAACACATGTGTTGATGCAAAATCTTAAGAAACTAAAAACACGTTCAAAATTATACCTTTTTGTAGGATACCCCAAAAAATAAAAGGAGGATTGTTTTATGATCCCCAAGAAGACAAAGTATTTGTATCGACCAACGCTACATTCTTGGAAGAAGATCATATTAAAAATAATCTACCTCACAGTAAACTAATATTGCAAGAAATGACCAAAGATACTATAGAAATTTCAACAAGAGATGTTGATCAAGCTGGTCCATCAATAACTGTTGTTGTCTTGTCACATCCATCCCAAGAGTTGAGTATGCCTCGACATAGTGGGAGGGTTATTCAACAGCCTAAACACTATATGGGTTTAACAGAAACTCAAAACATCAACATGATGATGTTTTAGAGGATCCATTAACCTTTAAACAGGTAATGGAAGATGTTGACAGGGAACAATGGATAAAAGCCATGGATGTTGAAATGGAGTCTATGTACTTCAACTCTGTCTCGGAACTTGTAGATCAACCACATGGGGTTAAACCTATAGGTTGCAAATAGATCTACAAGAGGAAACGAGACCAAACCGATAAGGTGAAAACCTATAAAGCCAGACTCGTGGCAAAAGGTTTTATCCAAAGAGAAGGGGTTGAATATGAAGAAACTTTTTCTCGTATTACCATATGATCAAGTCAATTAGAATACTTCTTTCCATTGCCACATATTATGACTATGAAATATGACAAATGGATATCAAGACAACTTTTCTAAACGGCTATCTCTATGAAAGTATTTTTATGTCTTAACCAGAAGGGTTCATCGGAAAAGTACAGGAACAGAAAGTTTGTAAGCTTAAACGATCAACTTATGGATTAAAACAAACATCAAGATCCTAGAATATAAGGTTTGATACTGCAATCAAATCTTTGGCTTTGAACAGAATATTGACGAACCATGTGTACACAAGAAGATAGCCAACAAGACTGTAGCATTCTTAGTTCTTTATATTGATGATATCTTGCTCATTGGGAATGAGACAAGCTTCCTTGCCGATGTAAAAAGATGGTTAGCAACACAATTCCAAATGAAAGATTTGGGTGATGCTCAATATGTTCTCGGAATACAGATCTTTCGGAATCGAAAGAATAGAACTCTTACACTATCTCAAGCATCTTGTATTAACAAGATGTTGTCAAAATATAATATGCAAAATTCCAAAAGAGGTATGTTACCTTTTAGACATGGAATTCATTTGTCAAAGGAATAGTGTCCTAAGACACATCAAGATGTTAAGGAAATGACAAGAATTCCATACGCATCTACAGTTGGAAGTTTGATGTACGCAATGTTATGTACACACCCTGACATATGCTTTGCAGTTGGAATCATCAGCAGATTCCAATCCAATCCAGGACACAGTCATTTGACTGTTGTCAAAAACATCCTCAAGTATCTAAGGAGAACGAGGATGCTTGTGTATGGACTTAAGGATTTGATCCTAACATAATACACTGATTTTGATTTCCAGACTGATGTAGATTCAAAGAAATCTACTTCAGGTTCAATTTTCACTCTCAATGGAGGAGCTATAGTTTGGAGAAGCATTAAGCAAAGTTGTATCGCTGACTTCATAATGGAAGCAGAATACGTGGCTGCATGTGAAGCTGCTAAAGAAGTAGTATGACTATGCAAATTCTTGGCTGATTTGGAAGTAGTTCCAGATATGCACCCACCTATCACACTATATTGTGACAATAGTGGTGTTGTTGCCAACTCGAAAGAACCAAAGAGTCACAAACGTGGAAAACATATTTAGAGAAAGTACCATCTCATCAGAGAAATAGTACATCGAGGAGATGTGATCATCACAAAGATAGCCTCTGAAGACAACCTTGCTGATCCATTTACCAAGGTCCTCTCGACTAAAATGTTCAAGGGCCACCTAGTTGGACTAGGACTCCGAGCAATGTGATCTAGGGCAAGTGAGAGAATATCTATGGTATTAAAGATGCCATAGTTTATTGTATTTTCCCTTTGTGTTTCTCAACATTGTATTGTATATATTTGTTCTCACTGGAGTTTTAGTCCAAGTGAGAGATTATTAGGATGTCCTAGAACTTGCAGTTCGTGTTAAACATTCTATTTATCAATAAAATATTATCGAGTAATTTATTAAATAAAGTTGTTGATTTTGAATTCTATTATGAAAATCCAAATAAACATGGTGTGAATCATAAACAGGATCAAGTTAATAGTATATGGCCTAAATGGTCTAATAAGTATATGGATGAAATTGGGTATCTCATCTTGGTAACAATATAAGATGCGACCCATTTTGTAGGTAATACAAATGATGTGATCCACAGATCATTCATGTAGAGACATGTGAGTGGGGGCATCCTAGGCAATGAGTTTACATATAGACTGGACCACAAAATAGTCACTTTTCTTTATAACGATTGTTTACTGTTAAAACTGACTATTTCTTTTTAAGTAACCTAGAATAACTCGATCTTAATCCTAAGCTAGCTATGAACTCCTGTTTATTTGGGATTATCCTTTGATCTGCATTGGTGAGAGTAATCCAACAACACTGCTTAATAAGCCTTCCATTTTGAGATAAGACAGGATGAATAGCTAGGGACATAATCCTGCAAGATGGAATTCACTCCTACCCGATTTAGGGTTAGCAGATAGGTTGTTCTCTTAAGTATTGGTTACAGGTCTTGAACAATCGGGGCCTCGCCTTCTCATGATAGAGAAATGACTTGATTCATTAGAGGGTCAATGGGAACTTAAGGAATGAGATGTATTCACAGGGGTAAAACGGAGATCTTGGCCCAATTGTGATTACGAACGACCTGTGAAGGATCGACTTACTACTCATGGTTATATCGAGTGGACATAATATATCTATAGAGTTCAACTATTAGTGGAGTGACCCATTAGTTAACGAATGGGAGTTAATTCGGTGTAATGAGTTTAGTCAATTAATATCGGATTGTTGGAGTCCATGATCTGTAGGTCTGCGAGGTCCCCTTACTAGCTCGTAAATGAATTAGCTTTAGTGTAGCATGATAAGTTAATTTGAAATGTTCAAATTAGAATTAAACGAAATAGAATAATTTATATTTAAATATGATTTAAATATATGAAGGTGGATTTGTGTAAAATTAATTTGATATTTGATATTAAATTAATTAGAATTAATTGAATTATTTAAATAATTATTTATTTATTTTATTAGAAAATTAATTTATGAAATTAATTTTACAAAATTAATAATATTTTCAATTTTTAAAATCAAATTGATTTTTGAAATCTTCTGATAAAAATTGAAAAATTGGAAAAACAACACAAAATGGAAATTTAGTTTTTTCCATTAAACCTCCAACTAACTCACACCAAACCCACTTATTTTGGCTTCAATAACTCCAAGCATGAGCTGCATCTCATGCAACCATCTTCTTTACATGAAAGACTTGCAATAAATAAAGAAGATTGAAATTGAATTGAAGCATACATCTAAAGAGTATTTACAGAAAAATTCGGGTTGAAGAAATTGTTCTTCAAGTGGGTTGTAGCAGCGAGCTCTTCTCCAAGTTCCTTTCATTCAAACTGATTTTGAGCTCCACAACTCATTCTAAAGCTTCAAGAGAATAGTGGGGAAGATCTTGAGGTGGTTCACAACAAGTTTCGGAGAAGATTACAGTTGAGAATCAAGATTTCAAGAAGTTTTACAAAGGTATGGTTTCAAACCCTCATGTGATTGATGAGCATGCTTTAGTTACTGTCAAAATTAATGAATTAGAGTGCTTATTGATCCATGTAGCTTTTGCTATATGCAGATATACTCTAACAGGAAAAATATTTGAAGCTGCGTTAGATCAACTTGGAGTCACGTCTAACAACGTTGTGCATATTGGAGATGACCAGAAGGCAAAAGGGAGGAAACACCGTTTGAATAGCTTATTGGTAAGACCATTGATTTCGTTCCTTCACAATTTGGGTGTGATCGATTTTCATCTGCGAAACTCAAGGAGAATCTCCAAGGAATTTTTTCGACAAAAGAAAAAAAATTGTTGGATAATCATGATGTTGAAAACACATCAAAGTAATCCTCGTTTCCCCCTCATGGTAATGAATGTGATGAATTTGTATAAGCAGGCTACGAAGAAGTGATGTGGCAATGTTCTAAGACGTTCAAAATCAAATCCTCGTCGGAGCCTCGAGCTTCTAAGAAGTCGATATTGTAGTTCACTTCTCCCTATGGGAGGGATATGAATCAGGCTTGGGTTGTTCTTAACTCTTTCCTTTAAAAAAATACTAATTTATTAGTAACACAGAATGAGTTTGTTCACGTTTTGTTAAGTTTAGTTTTAATGTTATATGTTCATATTTTGTTTAGTTTAGTTGTTTGTTTAAATTTGATGACTTAGTTGACACTTTTAAGTTCGGATTCATGTTAGTTTAGTTTAGTGGTTTGGCTTATTTAAAGTATGATTTGGATTATGACTAACGTTTTAATTTGGAATTTATGGTATGAATATAGTTTAATTTTGAATTTATGTGGTGTGATTAAAGTATGTTTTTGAGACTTTTTACTTAATTAAATTATTGTTTTGAGTTGATTGTGTGGTTAAAGCTTGATTGAGCCAAATTTTCACTTTTTTTTCTTCTTTTTCTATTGTGCAGTTAGTAGTTTGAGGTTTTTTCTTCTTCTTTGGAGTTAATTATGCATTTAGAGGTAAGTAGAGATTTAACATTGTGTACTTATCTAGGTGTATATGCTTTGTTATATGGTTATCAAGAAAATTTGTTCCTCATTCCCTTTTTTGTCTTTTTTACCATCTAACATGTTCATGTGATGAAAGTAGCTTTTGGGAGTTAAAGTTAATCCTGACTTCTTTCTCTACATTTTTTGGTTTGAGAGGAAATTTTTTGAGCATTTTTTAAATTGGTCCAATTCTAATGTGTCAAAGAGAACTCATTTTTGTATGTTGAATATATTATTGAAGTTTTCGTTCAAATTTATGTGAGGTTTACTTTCTATCACCGCATTGATGGAACCAATGAGCTTGGTGATTTCTTAGTTCTTATTGGAGTTTTGATCAGAACTATTGTCCTCAATAGGATTTCGAATGCATTATTTGATTTGAGAATTTTGTGTTACTTTAGCATGAAATTGGAGGAATTGGGAAGCAAATTTTGAGTAATTTATAATTGATATATTTGTTTTAGTTGCAGTATAATAGCCATAATTTCACTCCAATATTTTTCCTCTCCTTTGTATTTGTAACACTCTAGTGATTTTTGTGACATTATCAATTTATTTTCTAATAGTTTTACTTGGAATCAGTTATTTTAGGGTGTATTTGGATACATTTTCAAGTGTTTAATTTAAAAAGTAAGTCATTTTACAAGAAATTGGAGTATTTGGCAACTACTCAAAATAGCTTTTCAAGTGTATTTTAATCGATTTTTATTAAAAATGTTTAAATAAAAATGAGTTTTTTTTTAAAACACTTTTCTCAAGTGAATCTAAACAGGTCATGATTGTCACAAGTTCACCCATATTAAAATTTATTTAATCTTGCAGGGATTGGTCACTTTGATGGCTATGTATTTCTTTTGTTATTCCATTTACATTGATTGAATTGGTTGTTATTGTGTTTATTCTCTTATGACATATTAGAACATATATTTTCAATGTAGCATGGTTTCAAAATGCCATTGCTATGATCGTCATCAGAATTTTAATTTGGACACAGATCTATTTGTTATTTTCGTTCTTTATTTAAATAATTTTACTTAACTTTTTATTACTTAATGACATCTTGTAGGTTGATGAAGGACTATCAATGCATATAATGTCTAGACCACAAACACAACTACATTGGAGTTGATTGGAGTTTTGATATCAACATTTTGTGATTTATAAATTTTATGTATGATACTCATTGCTATATCTCCTTTTTATTGACAATGTAAATCTTGTATGAACATTTATTTATATATACACATTTTGATTATGTGGATTATAAATATATTTTTTTTTTTTTAACTTTTAATGTTTAACAAGGTATAAAACACAATAGTAGCAATATGAATATATTTGAGAAGTTATAAAAGATGCAATAATAGCATTCATTAAAGATATAAAAAGTTTATAAAAGCTATGAAAATAAAGTTTTTTGAACATTTGAAGGTTTATTATAGCTTTTATTAAATAAATAATTATAGTTGTAAATAATTGCTATAATAGACAATTAATAACCTCATATTTTAATTATAAAATATTTTATAGCTTTTTCATAATGCTATCTTATATTTTACAAAAATCAAATGTCCTATTTAAAGTTCACAAAATGTTATAAAAAGTATGTATTTCATAACACGTAACTAAAAGCTATAAAGGTTGGACTTTTTATAGCCTCTTAAAAATGCTATAAAAAGTCTCACACTTTTAATAGCATGGGTTGTCACCACTTTGTATAAAACACTATAGCAGACTTATTATAGCGTTTATTCAAAACTATCGCAGGTCTTTTTTTTGTAGTGACAAGACCTAGAAATCAGTCGTAATATGATGGTCTCATCCTATGTTTAGAGGTGTTGATGGTAAAGAAATGTTTAAACCTGAAATTGAGTGGATTGAAGTTGAGGATGAAGCCTCTTTAGAAAATTTCTGTGCATTGAATGGCCTATTTAATGGAGTTGACAAAAATATATTTCGTTTGATTAACACATGTGTTTCTACAGAAGAATCTTGAGATATTCTATTTGTTGCTCATGAGGGAACATCTAAAGTCAAAATGTCAAGACTCCAACCTTTGACCTCTAAATTTGAAAATCTTAAAAAGTTTGATAACGAATCAATTGATGACTTTAGTGTTTGCCTATTGGATATTGAAATATATCCTTTGTCCCTGGGAAAAAAAGATATTTGAAGAGAAAAAAGTCAGAAAAATAGTTCAATATTTGCCAAGAAGTTTGACATGAAAGTGACTGTCTCCATTGAGGAGGCTTAAGACATTACCTCTACGAGAGTTAATGAGTTGTTTGGTTCTTTGTTAACCTTGGGGATGACTATTGATGGTAAGTCTGACAAGAAGAACAAAAACATTGCTTTGCAGTCCACTGTTGAAGAGTTACTTGAAGGAAATAGTGGAGAGTTAAAAGATTCCCTCACATACTAGATATCTCTTCTGACCAAACAGTTCAACCGAGTGCTAAAAAGATTTAAGAAGAGATAAAAAAAATTATGGTTCTCGAAATGCCAAGGCAGATGCTGTAATTTCCACAAAACAATTTATGTCTCGGAATTTAAAGAAGGAAGTTGACAAATCAGGATCTACCAATGTTCAATACAAAGAAAAATCTTCCGATGTAGAGAATTTGAAGGATATGGACACTTTCAGGCTGAACATCCAAATTTTGTAAAAAGACTGAATTAAAATTATGTTTTGACTCTATCTGATGATGATTTAAATGAAAGTAATGAATCTGAGGACAATGTTAATGAAGGGATTGGAATTCTTGAAGCAGAAGCGTACGAACGCCTTGTGTCTTGAATTCCATTTTACAGAACTTAATAAAACAAAGGAAAATAGAAACAAGATAAACATACATCCTTAAGCATGCTTTTTCTACTGAATTTACAAAGAAAAATAGAGAAAACGAAATGTTAACCCTTGAAGAACATTTCTTCATATTTCCTGTCCGGTGAATAGATCTCCTCCATGGAATCATGAACACAACACTTTCTCTTGAACATAACAATCTTCTTTGAACACCATCACAATGGAACCCGAGTTATCTCAAGATGAGAATCACAAAGAATTGTAGGCTTCTGTGTTTAACGTTGTGAAAGGGGCAAAGAGAGATCTAGAAATAATTTTGTAGGTGAAGGAGAATGTAAAGAAATAGATCAAATCTCTTGATTTTCCACGTATTCTCTAAAGCACTCACTTCTCTACACACCATATGGAGAGATGGGAGGGAGTTATCCTCCACCAACGTGAAATAACTCCCAAGAGAGTTGTTTCAATATTTAAATTTAAATCACAATTATATTAAATAATTTAATATAATTAAATTTTAACTATATATTATATCCCATATAATATATAATCAATAGCTTATTATATCACTTATAATATAACATATAGTTTAATTTCTCTCATATAACCTATAGTTTTTATATGATTCATATTCATATAAATAATATTTGGATCATATTGAAATATTTATTTCTCTCATATAAACACGATATTATAATGTATCATATACATTATATTAATTGTATCACGTACAATTAATTCCCTTTAAATAATTTGAATAATTCAAATTAATTCAAAATTAATTTGATTCTCATTAATCCTTATTGAACTGATAAGAGGACCTTATGGACCTACAAATTGAAGCTTCAATGATACGAGATTAATTAATTAAACTCTTTAATTAAATTAATCTCCATTAATTAATTACCAGTCACTCCACTAAAGACCAACAACTGCACTCTTCTTACTGTAGATATATTTCTGTGTCCATTGGATATAGCAATCAACAGTGTGTTGACTCTTCACAAAATGCTTGTAAGTACAATTGAGACAAAATTACCACTTTACCCCTATAGTTACATCTAACTCCTTAAATACCACTGATCCTTTAATGAACAATTAGTCATAATTCAACTATAATTGAATCCCTCTCGGGCCAAGAGAGGGTGTGGCACCATATTTTTTAAGACCCGAAATCAACCCTTAAGGTTGCAATTTATCTACTTACCTTAACAACAGGAAAGAGTGAATTTCTTCTTGTGTAGTTGTGTTCCCAGCTCGCCAATCAGACGAATCCCTAAAATAGTAGACATATTGAGTCAGCGTATCTGACCACTCTCACCCATGTAGATCAAAGGACCACCCTCATAGGCAGAAGTTCACAACTCACTTAAGATTAAGGTCAAGTCACTTATGTGTTGGAATACAGAAACAAGCAGCAGAAGAAAACAGGATTATTAAGCATTCTAATTCATTAATTTTGGCTTCAAATTCAACATGCTCATAAACTAAAAGAGGGTTTCAACACTAACTTTTGAAGTACCTCTTGAATCACGAATTTCAGCTGCAATCATCCCTTTCTTTGGATATGAACCATCACAAGGTCTTCCCTACTATCCTCTTGGTGCCTTAGATTGAGTTCTGAGACTCAAAATAAGCTTGAATTAGAGAAATGGAGGAGAAAGGTTTTCTGGTTTTTAGCAAAATGAAGACCACTTCTTCAAATAGATTTTTCAACAAAAATCTCTTCAAGCATGCCTGATTTTCACTCCAATTTGGTTTATTTATTGCATGATGTTCATGCAAATGAATTTCCTGCAAGAATTACACCTCTTACTTAGTGGAAATAGGTGGGTTTTGATTACTACGATGCTTAGGAATTCTTAGTGGAAATATCCCACATTATGGGTTTTCCAAATTCTAATTTTCTTTATTTTTGACATTTTGAATTAAATTTCAAAATTATAATTCAATTTCAGTTTTTATTTTAACAATTAAAACTGAAATTATATTAATTTTAAAAAAATTAATTCAAAAGTTCATTTTCCTAATAAAATAATAATTAATTAAATAATTTAATTAATTTAATTAATTTAATATCAAATATTAAATTAACTTAACACCAATTCGACCTTCATGAATCCTTATGCATGATTTTATTATTTAAATCATATTTAAATATTAATGCTTCTCCAATTCCGTTTAATCCTAAAATTAAACGTGTAATTATATCACATATAATTGCTAATTCCCTTAGTTCTAATTTGAATGATTAAAATCAACTTATAATGCTACTCTAAGACTAATCCGTTTGTGAGCTAGTAGGGAGACCTAGTGGACTTACAGATCATCGGCTCCAACGATTCGAGATTAATTGGTTAAACTTTTTACATTGAATTAATCCTCATTCGTTAATTGTTGGGTCACTCCACTAAAGTCCAGAGTTGCACTCCCCTCACTGTAGATATATTGTGTCCACTCGATATAGCCATGATTAGTAAGTTAACCCTTCACAGGATGTTCATAATAACGACTGGGTCAACTGGCTATTTTACCCCCGACATTACCTCTTGTTCCTTAAGTCCCACTGATCTTCTAATGAACAATTGGTTTGTGATCCGATCATCAAACCGAGTTCCTCTTAGGCCAATGAGAGGGTCAGACCCCTTGCTCAAAACCTAGAATTAGCACTTCAGGGAACAATCTCTCTACTATCCCCGAAAGCGGGTAGGAGTGAATTCCATCTTGCACCCTATGTCCCCAATTATCCACCTGATCTTACCCTTGAAATGGGAGGCTTATTGAGCCGGTGATGTTGAGCCAACCCTCACCTATGCAAATCTAAGGATAATCCCGAATAAACAGGAGTTCATAATTAGCTCAGGATTAAGGTCAAGTTACAAAGGTCATCGTTTTGAAATAGTCAGTCTTAAACAGTAACAACATTATAAAGTAAGAGTGACTTATTTCTTGGTCCTGCACAGGACTCTCCTACTCCTCATGTCACTACATGTACGAATCAAGATCACTTCGTCTGTTCCACTTTACAGCTCCTTGTAACAACTACATAGTGGGCTGCATTTGATAGTGTTACCAGAATAAAGCACCCAACCTTATTCATATACTATAGATCATTTAGACTATTTACTCAAACCTGATCCACTTTTATGTCTCCACATAAAGTTCAAGTACTCATGTAATAATCATGTATCTTTTAGTTTATTGGATTTATTTCTAAAATTAAATAAGCAATTCATATATTCAATACAATTTTATTGAATCAAACTTCAACAACTTTATTGATTTACAAAATGTGTTTATTGTTTACAAACCACGAGTTTTAGGACATAAATCCCAACATTAAGGTCATCCTAGTGAAATATAAGTTTTTTCTAGTAACGGTGTTATACAGAGAGACTCAACATTTTGTAGTTTAGTCTAATACAAACTCTTTGTATAGGATACCTCTACTCACATGTCTCCACTGTAGGGATGAAAAACCTAAGGCACAATGAAAGCCAAATCACAGAATCCAAATGTATTTACATTTGGTATTTAAGACAGAACAATTTTGCATTGGAATAAAATAGAAAAATACATTAAGCACACAATTCAAAAATATAATTATACAGGAAATAAATCTTATCTTGCAAACCTTTTGACAGTAGAATTTTTCCATTGAGAATTGGGATTGGGCACCACCACCTGGAGTTCTCCCTATTATTGCAGGAAAATTGAGGAGATGAGAATTGTGAGATTATTTATTTTTTTATTTTTTCCTTTTGGAATTGGGAGGAAGAGGGGAGACAAAAAAACATAGAGGTTTTTGAATCTCGATCAATTGATCTTCTTTATTTTTTTCTTTTTCTTTTGTTTTGATATAGAGAGAATGGGAGAGAGAGGGAGAAAAGTGAGGAGACGTGGGATGAACTACCGTACTTGGGGAGTTACATTTAATTAATTAAGATTAAATAAAATTATTGATTTAATTTAATTAATTTAAACTATTAATTAAATTAAATTAAATAACTATTTATTTAATTTAATTAAATAAATAAAAATAGTAACTATTTAAATCATATTTAAATGATTCCCTCTCACATAACCTATAGTTTTAATGCGCATCTAATGTGCATTAATTTTAACCTATAGTTTTGATTTAATCGATTTAATTAAATTCAAAATTCAATTAAATCAAATAGTTAATTAATTCTCCAATTAATTAATCATCCAATTAAATATCACATATTTAATTTAAATTTCTCATTTGAATCATATTCAAATATATTTCGCTCATTTAACCTATAATTTTAATATGCATCCAATGCACATTATTTTTAACCTATAGTTTTCATATGAATCTTATTCATATTAAATTAATATTTGAACTCCTTTCAAATATTTCGTTCTCTCATTTATTAATTTTGAATCATATACAAAATTAATAATAAAGTCTAAAATTAAAATTTATATTAAATGTATCAACATATATTAAAAAATTCTCAATTATGAATTTGAATATTTCAAATTCAATTTAATGACAAATTACCTCAATAACCTTTACAAGCTAAGAAGGTGGCCTAATGGACCTGCAGATCAGAAGCTCCAACAATGTGAGATTAATTGGCTAAACTCATTAACCAAATTAATCAATATTCGTTAACTATGGGTACACTCCACTAAAGACACACAAATGCACTCTTCTCACTATAGATATGTTATTGTTTTCGCGGATATATCCATAACACTTATTGAGAAAAACATTAATGACGGTCATTTAATTACATTCACTATCTACGAGTTTTAGGACATAAAATCCAACGTCCACATGAATGATTAGGATCAAATCATTTGTAACACTCTACAACAATTGTAACAATTACAAAACGGGTCGTATCAGTAAGGTCACTAGGATAAGGTACCTAGCCTTATCCATCTACTACAAACCATTTAGGTTATTACTTAAACACGATCCACCTATGTGTCTCTACATACATGTTTAAGATTCATCAAATAAACTTGGTTCTTAGTTTATTGGTTTTGGGTTAATTGTCAAAGGTATATGGAAGCCATAGTTTATTGTATTTTCTCTCTTCTTTTTTTTCTCGACATAGTAAAACATTATAATTGTATGTTTGTCTCACTGGAGTTTTAGTTCAAGTGAGAGATTGTTGGGAATGTCCTGAAACTTGCAATTCGTAAATATTGTTAACATATTCTATTTATCAATAAAAGTATTATTTAGTATTTTATTCACTATTGATATTGCATTTTGTTATAAAAATCCAATAAACGAATCCATGACTATAATATGAATACTTTAACTTTATATGGTAATATAAAAGTGGATCAAGATTTAGTATATAGTCAAAATGGTCTATAATTATATGCATGAGATTGGGTATCTCATCCTGGTGATACTATTGGATGCGACCCATTTTGTATACTGATACAAATGGTGTGATCCCAAAATCATTCATGTAGAGACATGTGAGTGGGGGCATCTTATGCAATGAGTTTGTATAAGACCGGACCTCAAAGTAGTCACTTTTCTTTATAACTGTTTATTGTTAAAACTGCCTATTTCAAATTCAATGAGCTAGGGTAACTCGATTTTAATCTTGAGCTAACTATGAACTCTTGTTTATTCAGGATTATCCTTTGATCTGCATAGGTGAGAGTAGTCCAACAAGATTGCTCAATAAGCTCCCATTTTAGGGATAATATCGGATAAAAAGCTAGGGACATAATTATGCAAGATGAAACACACTCCTACCTGACTTAGGGTTAGCAGATAGGTTGTTCTCTTAAGTACTGATTCCTAGTCTTGAACAACAGGGCTTTGCCCTCTCATGATAGAGAGGGTCATGGTTTATTAGTTAGACTATAGACTAAATTGTTCAATAGAGCATCAATGGGAGTTTAAAGGAGTAAGATGTATTTACGGGAGTAAGCTGTATTTACGGGGGTAAAACAAATATGGATGATATGTGAAGGATCGACTTATTGATTATGGTTAAAATGGACATAAATATATCTACAGTGAGGAGAGTGCAACTATCGAACGATAGTGGTGTGTCTCGGTAGTTAACGAATATGATTAATTCGGTCTAAAGAGTTTAGCCAATTAATCTCAAATCGTTGAAGCTCATGATCTGTAGGTCCATAATGTCTCTCTACTAGCTCGTAAAATTATCTTGGATTAGTGAAATGCTGAAATTTGAAATTAGGGTTTTGAATTTGAAGTGTTCGAATTCAATTAGGATTTCCATTAATTGTATTTGATACAATTGAACCGTTTAATTTTGTTGAAATTAAACAAAATGGAAAAATTAAAAAATATTTAAATAATGATTTAAATATTTGATGAGGTGAAATATAATATTTGATATTTGATATTTAATTAAATTAATTAAATTAGTTTAATTAATTATTCAATTTTGAAATTTATTCAAAATTGGTAATTTGATTAATTAGAATTTTGTTTTTTTTTTAATTCAAAATTGTAAAAACTAAATTAAAAATTATTTTTTGGAAAATTAGTTTTAATTTAAAATTAATCAATCAAATTGCGTAATTAAATTGATTTTAAAAATTGAAAATGGAAAAATCCAATCTTGGATTTTCCCACTCAAGTAAACGCCTCATGACATGGAAATTGAAGTGGCATCCGCCTTTTATTCAAATTTACATGGTCTACTTGTATAAATTGAGGGCTTGAACTTCAATTAAGAAAAGATGCAATCAGATTTTATGCTGAAATTTCTACTGTACCAGAAACCGTTCAAACCCTCTTCACTTTCATTCAAATCTAGATCAAATTCAGAGATTCCACCTCTCAGTCCAAGATAGAGAATAGTATAGAAGGTTTCTATGGTAGTTTTTTGTTGATTTGAAGATCTAATTCGTGGAGGGAAGCTGAAATCGAAGAGCATCATCAAAGGTTGTAGTTCTTGAAACCCTTTCTTTGAAATTTTGTTTCAATGCATGGTTTTAAAGTCAAATTAAGACTAATTAGAGTGCATACTAATTCTGATTTTTTCCGCTGCACGTTAGTTTACTCTATCATTAATGCAACTAAATGTCAAATAAAATAATACTTATTTTATTAAATAAATAATATGTTTGTACAACTGATTTAATAACTGCGAAACCACGAGATTTAGGGCATTAATCTCAACAATCTCTCACTTGTCCTAAAACTAGTGGGATGTACAGAAACTAGTACAGTACACAAAACAATAAACTAGGGCATATACTACGCGCCCAGTAAAATCTCCCAGTTGCTCTAGACTATATGATACATGTTTTTTGGACTCATACACTCTTGGTGACCTTAAAAGACTTTAGCCATGAGAGCTTTTGTAATGTTGGGTTTTATGCCCTAAAACTCATAGATAGTAGATGTTATTAATTTTCCATCATTAATAAAAAGTTATAGATATTAATTCAATAAATGTATTGTTTGTGTTGTTTGTCTATTTTGTCTTAATAACCCTAAATCGAATAAACTAACATCCAAGGCTGCCTTATGAGTCTTGAGCTGTATGTGGAGACATATAGGGATCAATATCCAAGATACAACCTTAAGGGTCTATGGTATAAAGATAAGGTTGGGTACCTTATCCTAGTAACAATATGGATACGACCCACATTGTATTCAATCCAAATACAATGATCCAACGTGTTCATGTAGTTGACATGAGATTGGGGGTATCCTATGCAATGAGTTTGCATAAGACCGAACCATGAAATAGTAACTACTAAATGTAACATCGTTAACTAGTTAGGTTCCTATTTCAATAGGATGATGTAGGTGACGTTAGTTCTACCTAACCCGAATGGTAAAAAAATAAAATGGTTTGAAATCGGGTTTCTACCTCGCAACGTCGCGACGTTAGTTACACAACATTGTGACGTTGTGCCATTTAAAAAAAAAAAAAAAGAAACAACGACTATCCTAACTTATTAAGTACAAAGATGTAAAATTCTAATCTACAACTAAAACTAATTCTAAAAAAAATGAAAATTAAAACTAAAAGAAACCGTGTTTTATTTTTTATGCCTGACTACCTCTAGGAAGGGAAATTTTTTAACATCGATTGCTCGACGCAACCAGTCTTTTATACCTTTCAAGGTACATAAAAATTCTCATATTTCTCCTGTCCTTTCTTGGATGAATCTATATAGCTGGGAAGGACTATAAGAGAACTCATCCTCTTTCGAGAACTAAACAGGTCGAATTTGGATTTTCTAATATTTGGTAAAAAAGAGAAAAAAAAAAGAATCAAAAGACTCAAATGACGTAAAAGATTCGAAAGAAAGATATGATTCAACAAAAAACTTAGACTCATAAGGAAAATACAAGCAATAATTGAAGATGCAAGAAATTCTAGAGCAAAGTAGGTTCTAGGCTTGGAAGCCTCTAACTGTTTTACCTGAGATTCCTTAAGGTATGGTGCGGGCTCATACTTATCCCTACTTACTTGTTTTGAATATGGCATGGAATAAACATCATCTTCACTGATGGAAGGATCTGAATGGTTCTCCAATGTAAGCATGGACTGTGTAAGCTTAGGCATTTGATGGACCTCAACTGGCACGAGGATTTGAGTTGTTGGGTTGTATGTTCTAAAACTCGCAGTTTATAAAGTTAAACATATTATATTATCAATAAAAATGTTATTTAACATTTCTTCAATAAATTTGTTATTGAATCTATAAATTGCACTTATACAATCTAAATCCAATAAACTAAGATCCATTGCTATTATATGAATACTTGAACTTTATGTGGAGACATAAAAGTGGATCAGATTTGAGTAAATAGTCAAAATAATCTATAGTATACGAATAAGGTTAGGTGCCTTATTCTGGTAACACTATCGGATGCGGCCCACTCTGTAGTTGTTATAGGTTGTTTTAAAGGTGCTACAAACAAAGTGATCCTGATTCGTTCATGTATTGACATGAGGAGTGGGGGCGTTCTATGCAATGAGTTTGCGTAAGATCGGACCAAGAAATAAGTAACTCTTACTTTATAACACTGTTTACTGTTTAAGACTGACTATTTCACTTAGATGACATAGGTAACTCAATCTTAATCCTAAGTTAACTATGAACTCCTTTTTATTCAGGATTATCCTTAGATTTGCATAGGTGAGGGTTGGCTCAACAACACCGGCTCAATAAGCCTCCCATTTCAGGGGTAAGACCGGGTAGATAGTTAGGGACATAGGGTGCAATATGAATTCACGCCTACCAATTTAGGGATAGAAGAAAGGTTGTTCTTTTAAGTACTGAATCCGGATCTTGAACAAGTGACCCCACACTCTTATTGGCTCGAGAGGGATCCGGTTTAGTGATTAGATCACTAACCAATTGTTCATTAGAGGATCAGTGGAACTTAAGGAGCAAGATGTAATATCGGGGGTAAAATAGCATATTAACCCAATCGGTATTATGAACAACCTGTAAAGGGTCGACTTACTGATTATGGTTAAATCAAGTGAACACAAATATATCTACAGTGAGGAGAGTGCAACTATCGAACTATAGTGGTGTGACTTAATAGTTAACGAATACTGATTAATTTTGTCTCAAAAGTTTTAGCCAATTAATCTTAAATCGTTGGAGCTCATGATTTGTAGGTCCATAAGGTCCCTCACTAGCTCGTAAAACATGAACACCTTGAATTAATAAATTGAGTGAATTTGGAATGATATTAATTTGAATTGTTCAAATTGAAATTAGAATTAGAATTTGAATAGTTCAAAATTCAGATTAGAGTTTGAATAATTATATTTTATATAATTAACGTTTAATTTATTGAAATTAAATGAAATAGGAGAGTTTATAATATTTAAATAATGATCTAAATATTAATTACATGAATAAGATTCATGATTAAATTTGGGTGTGTGATTAATTTAATATTTGATATTAAATTATTTAATTAATTAAATATGTTTAATTAATTAAATGTCAAATTAATTTTCAATTTCAATTCAATTTAAGAAATTGAATTTTGATGTTTTAGATTTAATTAATTATGAATTAATTAAATTAAATTTTAGTTAATTTTGGTATTAACTAAAATTTGAAATTGAAAATACAAAAATATGAAAACTTGGTTTGAGTGAGTTTTTCCCACATTTACACCAAGTGGGAGGTGTTCCTCCCAAATTTACACACAAATCCCACTTCTTCATGAAGTTGCTGTTGGCATTGAGCTGAGTTTTAGTTCTTGCATGTAATTTGTGAATAAAAGCTCTAAAATTGGAGATTGGAAGAGAGAATTTTCTGAGTTCTTGAGAAGACTACTGCAAAAATTCATCTTCACTAAAACCCACACAAACGCCCTTCACAAATTCACTCTAATTGGAGTTCCAACACTCAAATTCAAGGCTGAGAATAGTAGAGAAGATCTCTTGGTAGTTCACTGGAGAACTGGAGTTGAAATCACGTGAAGAGCAACTTGGATTTGGGAGAATTCATCAAAGGTATGTTCATAAGAAACTCTCTTCTGATTTTCTGTGAAAGCATGCTTTTAGAACTCAAAGTAAATGTAATTAGACTGCTAATTGATTCTTTTTACTTTCGTTGCATGCTAGTATATCCCAACAATTGGTATCTGAGCGTGATTTAATCACTCAATTATTGTTAATTTGAGTTTGGTGGGTGTTTTTCATAAATTATTTGAAAATAGTGAACTGATATGGTTTCTCTATGTTTTGGCATTTGAATTTTTCTATTATGTTGTAACTTTTGTAATTGGCTCTTGACTGATGGGCCTTAATATATGTGTAAGTGTCTGTAATTTATTTGGAGTCATTAAAGTTGCAATTAGGATGTAATTGAAGAAAGAAGTGAAGAGGGTCGAGTAGCAGGAATTGGAATTTCAAATCACTGCCACAAACTCGATGCTCGATGGAATACTCGATGGCATTCACGATGATATTTTAGGAAATACTCCATGCACGTTTCCATACTCAATGGTACTCGATGCGTTTACTCGATAATATTTTATGAAATATTCGATGCACGATACTATACTCGATGGTACTCGATGCATTTACTCGATGATATTTTATGAAATACTCGATGCATGATGCCATACTCGATAGTACTTGATCAACCACTCGATGGTATTTACTGAAATACTCAATGTTTGATGGCATACTCGATGCTTGATGGTACTCGATGGTTTTTTCCCCATTTTGCCCAATTTGAGCATTGGAGGTTTGGTTAGATAGGTTTGGGTCTGGTGCAAGGCGGTTCGAGCGATCCATAACCCTTTTAAAGCCGGTTTTTGCTGTTTTTGTAATAATTAGACTTTTGTTTGCTTGCTAATGCCAAAACTAAAACCATATTAGTCTATATTTAATTATTTATGCATGTGATGTGTGTTATAATTAAATAAATCTTGTATGTGCATAAAGTATGTCATGTAGATTTAAAATCCCATCATAGGAAACATGTTACATGCATTGAAAGTATGTTATAAAATGTTATAATATATAGTATGCATGTATAGGGTTTCAAATGTTTTAATATAAATGTTATATTAAATATTGAATGCCTTTGATGTATGTTGTGGATGCTTAGCATGTCTAAAATTTTGTAAGTTATAATAAAATTGGGTTAGATGTTTAAAATCCATAACAAATATAAGTTGTATGCTCACGTAGGTTAACCACCTGTTTTAATAGTTAAAATAGGTCGACATCTTGTAAAATTTGATTACAAACTCAACCGATATATAATCATGTCTAAGGCGGAAGGTACTTAAGTTGACGGTCTACGAAACACCTCCTACATGGGGACTATGGCCGAATAATTGAGCGTCGTTAACCTGTTTTATGAGTAATACGTGAGCGGTGTTAGGTAATAAAATGGTTTATCACCTAAGACATCGTAGGTTAAAATCCTTTTATAAATGTTATACTTGGATAAACCACATAGATTTAGGGTTTTTCTAATTAGCCGAAATAAACTAAGTATATATACCCAAACAAATAATAGAACACTTCACTGGAAGTTTAATAACTTATATGATAAAGTTATTCGAACACATCAATGGGAGATTAATAACATATACAATAGGTTATTTTTAAGCCCTCACATCCCTTAGAGTTCACAATTGAGATTTATGCGGAACTTCGTGTCATCCTGGGACTGACCTCCATTTGGAAAGTATTTGTATAAATCAAGATTTAGGTGAATAAGGGAGGTTCATTCATATAAAAATCAAATATATGATATATTGATTTCTACTTTCACATCCCTAAAATGTTTACACCGTGAGATTCATATGACGCTTTTTGTCACCCTAGGAGTGACCTCTATTTGGAAAGTGTTTGTATGAGTCAAGGGC
Organism: Benincasa hispida; assembly: GCF_027475165.1. Taxonomy (NCBI): domain Eukaryota; kingdom Viridiplantae; phylum Streptophyta; class Magnoliopsida; order Cucurbitales; family Cucurbitaceae; genus Benincasa; species Benincasa hispida. The sequence continues at coordinate 21,010,246 of NC_143488.1, forward strand.
AAGGTGAATGGGGAAGTAGTTTATAGTAAGTGGGTGAAGGATACGTGTCAACGTGTCCTGTAGTCTCTTCCGTTAGTTTGAACCATGAGATTCTTATGTTGCGCTTGCTGGTTTGCTTTAGGCGGCCCTTGCTAGTCGTTTAATGATGGCTATCCCCTTGGAGGGTTGTAACATAGGATTCGAAACAACCCAAACTCCAGAAATGGATAGGATTTCTTAGGTCTATTTTCAACTTTGATTCTCCATTTCGGTAGCATCGTTGGAGCCAACCTCTGAGGTTTGAAAACGAAGTGTTACACTTACAGAATTACTGAAGTGTTAGTAATTTATGACCGAAAGCGGTAACTAAACGACTATAGGAATAAGAGTTATTCTGGAGATAGTGTTTGGTCAAATTTTTTTTGCTTTAGTGAAGAAATATTTGGCTACCCCTCAGTAGAACTTATTCTGACTCACTATAGTATCGCAACAAATAAATAATGGTTACCGGTACATTATTATCTTTTGCTAAAACTTGATTTTGGATTAAGTTGCAATTTAACTAATTAGAATTTGTTTAAAATTTCAGCATGTCGAATTCTTCTAAAATACTCGCTTCCGAATTAGTTAACGGTAGTATTAATTCAACATACAAATTACTAGGAATTGATGGTTCAAAAGGAGTTTTAATAGAGGAATGCCCTTTATCTCCCAACTCATCTAAAGTTTTGAACTATATAGATGAAAATGCAAAATTCAAAAGACAAAATAAATATGATTTACTTGTCATCGAAACATGCTTAGTGTAAAACGATAAACTGGATAATAGATTTAGGTGCCGCTAATCATATCTATACTTTCTCTCAGGAAACAAGTTCCTAGAGACAGTTTACAGAGGGCAAAGCAATCTTTAGGGTATGGACCGGGGAGGTTGTTTCAGCTAAAGTAGTGGAAGATGTGAAGTTATTTATAGGAGATAAATACATTTTACTTAAAAATGTTTATTACATTCCTTCTATAAAAAGGAATCTATTATCTATCTCTTGTTTGCTGAACAAAATTATAAAGTTTCTTTCACAAATGATGAAGTGTTCATTACTTCGAAGAATGTCAAAATTTGTTCTGCAAAACTGGAAAATAACTTATACTTGTTAAAATCGATTGAGGTAAAGGTCGTTTTGAATATAGAGATGTTTAGAACAGCTGAGACTCAAAATAATAAAAGGAAAGTTTCTCCAAATGCCTATCTTTGGCACTTGAGACTTGGTCACCTAAATCAGTCAGAAGACAGTTCATTATCGCAATGTGAATCTTGTCTTGAGGGAAAAATGACTAAAAGATCTTTTCTTGGAAAGGATCTTAGAGCCAAAGAACCCTTATAGCTAGTACATTCAGACCTTTGCAGTCCTATGAATATTAGAGTTAGAGGAGGGTATGGATATTTCATCAGCTTCGTTGATGACTACTCAAGGTATGGGCATATTTACGTAATGCATCAAAAGTTCGAAACATTTAAAAAGTTCAAAGAATATAAGGTTGAGGTTGACAACCAATTAGGTAAAAAGCTTAAAACACTTCAATCAGATCGAGGTGGTGAGTATTTGAACTTGAAATTCCATAATTATTTGATAGAACATGGAATCCAGTCTCAACTCAAAGCCCCTGGCACACCTGAACAAAATTGTGTGGTCGAAAAGAGAAACATAACCTTGTTAGACATAGTTCGTTCCATGATGAGTTATGCCCAGTTACCAAATTCTTTTTGGGGATACACAGTTGAAACCGCAGTGTATATTTTGAACATAGTTCCCTCAAAACGTGTTTCTAAAACACTTTACGAGCTCTGGAAAGGATGTAAAGGAAGTTTACATCACTTCAGAATTTAGGGTTGCCCAACACATGTGTTGGTGCAAAATCCTAAAAAATTGGAACGTTGTTCAAAAGTATGCCTATTTGTAGGCTACCCTAAAGAAACGAAATGTGGTTACTTTTACGATCCTCAAGAAGACAAGGTATTTGTATCGACTAATGCAACTTTCCTAGAAGAGGATCACATAGAGAATCATCAACCTCACTGTAAGCTAGTAATAGAAGAAATGTCCAGAGAAACGAAAAATGCATCAACAGAGGTTATTGATAGAGTAGGTCTATCAACAAGAGTTGTTGATGATACTGGTATTTCCCATCCTTTACAAGAGTTAAGAGTGCCTCGACGTAGTGGGAGCGTTGTGCAATAGCCTGACCAATACATGGGTTTAATTGAACTCAAGTCATCATAATAGATGATGGCTTAGAAGATCCATTGACTTTTAAACAAGCAATAGATGATGTGGATAAAGACCACAGATTAAAGCGATGGACCTTGAAATGGAGTCTATGTACTTCAATTCAGTCTGGGATCTTGTAGATCAACTTGAAGGGGTACAACCCATCGGTTTCTAATGGATCTACAAAAGAAAATGAGATCAAGCTGGTAAGGTACAGACGTACAAAGCTCGGCTTGTGGCAAAAAGGTTTATACAAAGAGAGGGGGTAGACTATAAAGAAACCTTCTCTTCGGTTGCCATAATAAAGTCAATTAGAATACTCTTCTCCATAGCTGCATTTTATGATTATGAAATATGGCAAATGGATGTCATGACAACTTTTCTGAATGGCTATCTTGAAGAGAGTATCAATATGTCTCAACCAGAAGGGTTTATAGTATAGGGTCAAGAGCAAAAAGTTTACAAGCTTAATTGATTCATTTATGGTTTGAAACAAGCATCTCGATCTTGGAATATGAGATTTGTCACTGCGATCAAACCTTATGGCTTTGAACAAAATGTTGACGAACCTTGTGTTGTATGTTGATGATATTCTACTCATAGGAAATGAAGTAGAATTTCTGGCTGACGTCAAGAGATGACTTTCAATGCAATTCCAAATGAAAGATTTGGATGAAGCGCAGTATGTTCTTGGGATCCAAATAGTTCGAAACCGAGAGTAATAGAACTTTACCATTATCTTAGGCATCTTATATAGACAAGATATTGTCTAGATATCAAATGCAAAATTCCAAGAAAGGAATGTTGCCTTTAGACATGGAATTCATCTGTCTAAGGAACAAAGTCTTAAGTCACCTCAAGATGTTGAGGTTATGAAATGAATTCCATATGCATCAACTATAGGGAGTTTAATGTATGCCATGTTGTGTACTCGTCTCGACATATGCTATGCAGTTGGAGTAGTTAGCATATTTCAGTCCAATCCTGGATATGATCATTGGACTTCCGTTAAAAATATTCTCAAGAATATTCAGAGAATGAGGAATTATATGCTTGTGTATGGTGCTAAGGATCTGATCCTTACTAGATACACTGATTCTAACTTCCAGACCAATATAGATTCAAGGAAATCAACTTCGGGGTCAGTATTCACTCTGAATGGAGGAGCAATAGTGTAGAGAAGTATCAAGCAAAGTTGTATTACTGACTCCACAATAGAAGTTGAGTATGTAGCTATAAGTGAAGTGGCAAAAGAAGTAGTATGGCTTAGAAAGTTCCTGACTAATTTGGAAGTGGTTCTAAATATGCACCTGCCAGTCACCCTGCATTGTGATAATAGTAGAGTAGTTGCAAACTCAAAGAAGCCTCAAAGCCATAAATGTGGAAAGCACATCGAGTCGAAGTACCATCTCATCAGGGAGATTGTACATAGAGAAGATGTGATTGTCACACAGATAGCCTCGCAAGATAACTTAGCTGATCCATTTACAAAGGCCCTCTTGGCTAAACTACTCAATGGTCACCTAATAGGACTATTGGATGCGGCCCACTCTATAGTTGTTACAAGTTGTTATTAAGGTGCTACAAATGAAGTGATCCTGTTTCGTTCATGTATTGACATGAGGAGTGGGAGCATCCTATGCAATGAGTTTGCGTCAGATCGGACCAAGAAATAAGTCTCTCTTATTTTATAACGTTGTTTACTTTTTAAGACTGACTATTTCGCTTAGATGACTTAGGTAACTCAATCTTAATCTTGAGCTAACTATGAACTTCTATTTATTCGGGATTATCCTTAGATTTTCATAAGTGAAAGTTGCCTCAACAATGCCAGCTCAATAAGCATCCCGTTTTAGGGGTAAGACCAGGTAGATAGCTAAAGACATAGGGTGCAATATGGAATCACGCCTACCCGATTCAGGGATAAAAGAGAAGTTGTTCTCTTAAGTACTGAATCCAAGTCTTAAACAAGGGGCCGTACACTCTCATTGGCCCGAGAAGGATCCAATTTAGTGATTGGATCACAAACTAATTGTTCATTAGAGGATCAGTGGAACTAAAGGAGCAAGATGTAATATCGGGGGTAAAACAGCATATTGACCCAGTCGGTATTATGAATAACCTGTGAAGCGCCGACTTACTAATTATGGTTAAATCAAGTGGACACAAATATATCTACAGTGAGGAGAATGCAACTATTGAGCTATAGTGGTGTGACTTGATAGTTAACGAATACTGATTAATTTTGTCTACATAGTTTTAGCCAATTAATCTTATATCGTTGGAGCTCATGATATGTAGGTCCATAAGGTCTCTCTACTAGCTCGTAAAACATGAACACCTTGAATTAATAAATTGAGTGAATTTGGAATGATATCAATTTGAATTGTTCAAATTGAATTTCAGTCTAAAAATGTTCAAATTGAAATTAGGATTTGAATTTGAATAGTTCAAAATTCAAATTAGAGTTTCATTAATTATATTTTATACAATTAACGTTTAATTTATTGAAATTAAATGAAATAAGAGAGTTTATAATATTTAAATATTAATTACATGAATAAGATTCATGATTAAAATGGGTTGTGTGATTAATTTAATATTTGATATTAAATTATTTAATTAATTAAATATGTTTAATTAATTAAAAATCAAATTAATTTTCAATTTCAATTCAATTTAAGAAATTGAATTTTGATGTTTTAGATTTAATTAATTATGAATTAATTAAATTAAATTTTAGTTAATTTTGGTATTAACTAAAATTTGAAATTGAAAATACAAAAATATGAAAACTTGGTTTGAGTAAGTTTTTCCCACATTTACACCAAGTGGAAGGTGTTCCTCCCAAATTTACACACAAATCCCACTTCTTCATGAAGTTACTGTTGGCATTGAGCTGAGTTTTAGTGCTTGCATGCAATTTGTGAATAAAAGCTCTAAAATTGGAGATTGGAAGAGAGAATTTTCTGAGTTCTTGAGAAGACTACTGCAGAAATTCATCTTCACCAAAACCACACAAACACCCTTTACAAATTCACTCTAACTGGAGTTCTGATAACTTGTAGAAATACAAGTTATTTATACTACTTTATTTAGATATTGCGGCCAAAAAAAAGGAAAGTTGCATCAATTATATGAAAATTGGCTAAGAAATGCGAGAATTATAAATTGTCGTCAATACACCCACTGACACCATTGCGATGGTAGAAAAGAATATTTCAAGTCCATTTTGTAGGAAATCAAATCACCGCATGCGTTCATGGCTCAAGATAAAAAGAACAACGCATCTATGTCGCATTGCGCCCATCATTCAGAAATGAATAGACGATCAACGCAATGACGGCGCATGCGACAATCGATCAAGAGCTTTGTGTTCAACGTAGCTTCAACCGCATGCGGTAAGAAAAAACAACACCACATGCAGGCAAACGATCGAAGATGCAAAAGAGTAACGCAATTGCGGAGGATCCAGACACGTGTACAGCTGACCGTTGTGCATTCCTGACGGGATTGATCGCGTAACAGAAGGAATATTCATTCCACCATTTCCGGAATTGCCATAACAATAAAGTGGGGTCCACAAGTCAGTGAGTCAAAGCTGAGCCTATAAATAGCCTTTGAAATTCTATTGGAAAATATACTTGATATGGGCATATTTTGATATTTGTATATTGAGAGAGAGACTGGTCTGAAGAGCCTGATCGGAGAAGATCCAGGAAGATTTAAGAGACAAGGCTGAGAGGTGAGTCTCAAGGCAAATCCTTTCTATCCCCGCCGTGGAAACTCTGTACCAACGTCACTTCTACCGAACGAGCAAGCCTGAGAGAGAAGTTCTTCTCTACATTCGATACATTCGCCGGAAAGCATCTCCCGTCCAGATCTGTGTCAAGATGTTGGCACTCTTCTGTATTTTTTTCTATCTCTTTATCATCAATTGTATTCATCTTCTTAATCTCTATCATTCGCACTATGTATCAGACGCTAAATATTAGTATTGAATGTCATGATCATTTTCATCTCCATCTTTCTTTCTATTTCCGTTCCTCCATTAATCGCTTTCTCCATGATATTTTCTTAATTCCTTGGTAATTAGCATGAATCTAACAAGTAAATTAATCTGGGTTAAGGAAATAAATATGTTTAGCTAAAGCATGCTAGATGGCATCTTCACCTGTGAGAGCAGAAGTGAAGATGCCATTCCTTCTGTCGAGAGAAGGTTGGAAGAATGCGTTAACTAAAGCGAGAAGTACTTCTAGAGATGGAAGCAACCTTGCGTTCATTATGTTCATTCCTGTTTCACCACAAAGATGTGGGAACACGATCGATCATGGAGAGGTATACACGAAGGGAAAGCGGAACCGTAGTTATGTCTTTAACGCCATTAATGAACTTGCGATGTTTATATTAATTACCCCTTCTATTTCTGACTCATACATAAAGACTTGCCATCGCATAACACAACCCTTTGTATAATCTTCACAGTCAGTCTCCAACTCAGTATCATGTGTCAGTATCCTATTTCTTGTATCATAATAGCTTAGGTTTACTTTTATCGCATTTTATTTTATTATCGCAACTTTACTTTACCGCAACTTTAAATACTTGTACACACACACTTCTTATTAATTGAAAAACCCTCGGTCGCATATATCACGAACGTAACACATTAACTAAGATTTATGGCAACACGAGCTTGTATGATCCATCATTCATTACTATCCATATGTTTATTTAGAACATCCATGCGTTGTGCGACATAAAGATTAAATTCTATGCCTATCAAGTTTATGGGATGTTGCCGGGGACATGAACTTGTATCATGCATCATATATCGTAGTGAGTATGCCTAAAATAGAATCACCATGTCTTATGTCTTTCAAGTTCCACCACTCAAATTCAAGACTGAGAATAGTAGAGAAGATCTCTCGGTAGTTCACTGGAGAACTGGAGTTAAAATCATGTGAAGAGCAGCTTGGATTTGGGAGAATTCATCAAAGGTATGTTCATAAGCAACCCTATTCTGCTTTTCTGTGAAAGCATGCTTTTAGAACTCAAATTAAATGTAATTAGAGTGCTAATTGATTTTGTTTGCTTCCATTGCATGTTAGTATATCCGAACATGAGTTTCCAGTTGAAACTCAATTGAATCCTGCTCACAATCAGAAAATCCATTAGCAAGTTCACACATTTCTAAATCCAACTTCTTACCTTGATAGGAATTTCGAAGAATCGGTGGCTCTACTGGATTGTCGATGTGAATTCCTCCACCGCTTAACTCAATATTCTCAAAAAATATATCTTCCCAAGACTCCTCAATTCTCCTAACCGAATTGGTAATCTAAGCGATGAAGTCACACATATTTTGAACGTCGACTCTGACTTCTTATCTAGAATAAAAGTCATTCCACTGGAAACTCGATGGTTCTTGAGAAAGATAAGAATGTTTCTACACAAACTGACAAGAGTAATCAGAAAGTTCATCAACTAAATTTTTTGAGGAATTACCTAAATTAGTAGAAGAATACGACATCGATGATGGAGTTTGGTCAGGCTCGTCACAAATTGGGTAGTACTTGCGTTTAAGACCATGCTTCATTAACTACCGATCACTCCACTAAAGATCGATAGTTGCACTCTTCGCATTGTAGATTTATTTCTTTGTCCATGGATATACCCAATCAATAGTGAGTCGACCCTTCACAAACTGCTCATAACTATAGCTAGGTCAAAGTATAATTTTATCCCTACAGTTACATCTAACTCCTTAATGCGTGGTTAATGCGATGAAATAATGGTGTAGAATGCGATGGTGGAATATACTTTGTGCATGCAAGTTTTCTTTGCAAGATCCAAGTATAAACCCTACTAAGTTGCTTGGTAAGCCCAGGGTCGAACATAGGGACTAAGGAAATAGTATGCGATGGTAATTTTCGATTACTTTGCGGTAACAAATAAATCAGTGCGTTGGTTGGTATGTTGTTTAAAGTATAAAGTTTATGTGGCGGATTTGAGAAAAGAGTTAATGATACGAAAGTACAATGAGTATGCAAGGGAACGGTTGAGAAGTGATTTAGCTAACACTTCCTAAGATTGCGTTTATGTTATGCGATCGTGCTACATACATACAACAACGAGTCATCTCTCAATGCAAATGCTATGGCTTTTAGTTTTAGAACGCATGCGATGTATGCGATGATGTCTATAGGACTTACGTCTAAGCCTCTATTCTTGTCTATGCGATGATGAGGCACACACATACACAAGGCGACCGCATACTACCATAACTTATTTCTAGGATGCATGCAACGCATGTTGGCAAATAGAGCTTATCTCTAAGTCTCTATCTATTACTTATGCAGATCTAATCTTACTTTCTCAAGTCTAGATTCTAACCTAGCTCTTTCAAGTCTTAGGTTCTTTCTTTAGACTCTCTCTCGAGTAGCTCTAAAGGGGTGATGGACGCAACATAAGATAAGATGATCGCATGCAATGAAGATCCTAGGTCATGTTAGCTAAGTACTTCTCAACCCATTCGAAAGTTTAGTTACTCATGTGTAATGTAAAAAGGGTGAACAGATGTAGAAATGCAGGTTCCATTCTATAAATGAAATCGAAATACAAAATGACAATGTGAAATAATGATAAGGAGCCTGGTAGCAATTTCTTGCTTCCCAAGGCTTTTACACTATTTTTGTCTACTCTGCTCAAAAGATATTTTTGCTTTCGCAAGATTCAGCCCTCTCTTTGTTTTCCACGCTTCCTTGCACTTTCTTGAGCTGACCAGGACGATCTTCCAACGTCTTCTCTCTTCTCTCGCTTCCACCTTCTAAGTATAACTATGAACAAAGGTTAACTATCTTCTATATGGCTCAGCTGGAATAAAAAAATCGAACTCTCTGAATTGAGCGAACTTCTTTAACGAAGGTGGTCTTCGGTATTTATAGAGCTTCAGGGCGAAAAGCTTTTTCTCTTAAATGATTTCGCTGATGGGATGTCATTAATTCTTTATGTCTAATGCGCCAAATAATTGTCACCGCAAAGTTGAGTGTACTTGCTACAGTGTCGTTAACGACTTATCAACTTAATTCGGAATCGATCGTCATCAGTTTTCTGTCCCATCGTAATTTATTAAGCTTTCACCTTGACGCCGGCTCTATGCGGCCACCTTCTTGAGCAGATTTCCGCGAATGCAAACGATCGCATAGCCTTGCAGTCGCAATCTCTTAATGCGCTCGGACATTAATTTCTTTGGATCGCAATTCCGCCTTGCGCCAACACATTTTCTGCACAAAATACATAAGTTAGCTGCTTTTAATGTGATGGACGCATGCGATCGCAATGTTATAAGCTTAATGCTTTTGGACGCAATTTTGTATATTTTTACCATCGCAATCCTTCATTGTTTTCTATCTTTGCGTTGTAATAATGTCCATTTCTGCCCATTATCACACTCCCAAATTGAAAACAATGTTTGTCCTCAAGCATAAGCTAATGATTTTCTCTAGAATGTTGACCGCCTTCTTCTTTCCTAGATTTCTCAAGGTTGCCTTATTCAAATCTTATGTACCAAAATCTCCTTAATTCTTATTCGGGTCTCTTCTTAAAATATTTCTAAAATTTAGGGACCACAAGTTTAACCTTCAAAAAGACTTTACTTGTTTCCAGAGCATCACATGATTTATTTCATATAAAAAAAACTTTTTCAACTGGGGTATTTTCAAATGATTTTTATCCTTGCGTAATTTAGATATTTTTTTGTATGACCTTGCGCTGATCCAAGTGCCTAGCCTTCGTTTTGGCTTGTCCCCACGTGTGTCATGCGGACATCCAACTACGAGCAAAGTGCTCTTTCTCAGTCTAGACTCATGCCCATTTGGCAGTGAATTTGTGATCATTTTATTTATGCATTGATCACGATTCCTACCTTCGTTTTGGCTTGCCTCCACGTGTGTCATACGGACATCCAACTACGAATAGAATCCGATAGCAATGTTACGTTTTTTTTCTTTTTTTTTGTAGATGCAAAATGGCAAGGTTGAAAATGAATACCGCACCCCCAAATTTAAACGCAGAAATGTCCTTCTGCTGAAAGATTGAAAGAAGTCATGCGATGCTCTTGGGAAATTACGTAAAAGTCAGTTTGAAAGAAAGCTGGTGGACCACTAACTTCAAGAAATATTTCATGAGTTGACTGTACTAAAATTGAGTTGACTCTAGTATATACAAAAAAATAGAGGCATGCATTTCATCATTGAAATCATAATTGGAAAAGAGAAATAATGCGGTGACTTACTAAATTAATCAATGTGTAATGATTGCATCGACTAAAGAGGATGCGATGATAAAATTATCAAAGTTAAAATGATATGCGATAGAGCAAAATTTAGAATAAACAAAGTCACGGAAAGATACAACCCTCAAATTTGCCCTGTCGCTCGCATTATTTATGAACGCATCCTTCTTTGCGGCGAACTGCTCTCTTCGATTGTAGTGGCGGAATAAAGTAGTTGCATCTTTCGTGTAGCTCCTCCGCAATCCTTCACCACGATCGTTGCAATGAAAATATTGAGAGGGTCAAATAAAGACAGAGCTAGCAATTTTTTTTTTTTTTTTTTTTTTTTTTTTTTTTTTTAAAAGAAAAGAGTAAAAAGAATGTATAGATGATAAAAAATATAAGGAGGTACAATTGAGTTCAAGAATATTTCAAAGGATACTTCAAAAAAAGATTGTGTCCCTGATAAATTTGAATTGCATAACAATCGTAGGGATCACTTATTTCTTTCAATCTGGTTTTTTTTATGTCCAAGGCGGTTTTCTCTTCTTTTCTCGTTCTTCTGGGATCTTGATTGCCTCAATCTGGAGCTTTTTCCCATTAACGTTCATCACGATTTCTCCCTTGTGTACATCAATTTGAGCGCGACCGATTGATAGGAATGGTCGTCCCAATATGATGGGTGCATCTTCGTGCGCTTTATGGTTCAAAATGATGATGTTTGCTGGTAAAATGAATTTATCAATCGAGACCACGACATTCTTCAATTCTCCCTCGGGGTGTACATGGGATATGTCCGCAAGCAGGAGAGTCTCCATCGTAGGTGTTAGTTCTCCCGCATCTAATCATTTGAAAATTGATAGCGGCATTAAGTATATACTCACCCCAAGATCGCATAGTGCTTGACTAATGTAGACCCCTCCAATTGAGCACGGTATCGTGAAGCTTCCTAGGTCTCACATTTTTGGTGGGATCATAGTATTTTGCATTACTTCCACTGTAGCGATCTTTCCTTTATCATTCTATTTCTTTTTCCATCCTTGCAGGAATGATGGTACCTGTACTTCTGTTTCGTGTTCTAGAGGCTCGAAGGTGGACGCAACTTTTAGGTTCATCTTCTCGGGCTCTTCCGAATCATATGTCAACGGGTTCTTGATTGTCACCGCATTCGTGTTGATCTTGTGGGCTCTTCCCCTTCTTCTTTTGTCGTTTTTTCGCTTAGCAAGGAGACTGTTAGGCATTGTTCCTTTCCTATACCCCCAGAGTTGCGAGGGAGCTCAATTGAGCTCGAAAATGCTCCTTGCGGTCTATTTTTAAGTTCGCCCGCAATCTGTCCTATCTGAATTTCAGGATTTCGGATGGACGTCGCTTGATTCTGAACCACTGATTCATTCTTCTCAATATACTGCTTCAACAAGCTCTCTAGTGATGAAGATTGCGGTGCCTGCGAACTGCTAGCTTGATGTTGCGTTTGACCGTTTGTTCGCGGGAAAAATCCTTGTGGCCCTTCCTTTTACGCTAGAGGTTGATAGCTTTGTTGTTGATTTTTCCACATGAAATTGGGGTGATTTCTCCACCCAGGGTTGTACGTATCAGAGAAAGGGTTGTTCTTAATGAAGCATACTGACTGCGGATTTCTTGGGCATTTTCCAACCGAATGTGCTTCTCCACAGGTGACACAACTCATGGTCGTTTGAGTGATTGCGTTGACCTGCGCTTTATGCATTCCCGTGCTATTGATTGCGATGCCTTGAATTAGATTCATCATCGCGGTCATTTGGTTTTAAAGGAATGCGATGGCCCCGTTATTTGCGTCACTGTCTTTGATTCTTAATCTTTGATCACCTTCTCTCCAGTCTTCATGATTTTTAGAAATGTGATCAAGTATTTTCTTGGCCTCATCGTATGTCTTATCAAGCAGACCTCCAGCTGTTGCCGCATTGGCAGCTGTCTGCGATGCAGGGTTCAATTCGTGGTAGAAATTTTCCATTTGTAAGCAATCTGGTAAGCCATTATGTCGGCAGTCTCTTGCCAGCCTCTTAAACTTCGCCCAGGCATCATTGAGCGATTCGTCGACATCTTGTTCAAAATTGGTAATCAGCTTCCTCCTTTTGACATTCTTTGTCGGGGGGAAGTATTCTTCATGAACATCTCAACTACTTGTTCGCATGATGTAATATCCCTTGGTTCGAGAGAATAAGCCCATTTTCGTGCCTGGTCACACAACGAAAATGGAAACAATGTTAATCGAACCTCCTCAGCGGAGTTGTTTGGGAACACAAACGTGTTGCAGAGCTCAATGAAACTCCGAAGGTGGGCATGCGAATCCTCTCCACACCTACCACCAAATTGTCCGGCAGTTTGAATCATTTATAACATCACTAGTTTCATTTCGAACTTCGATCCGTCAAGAGCTGGCTTCATGATTACTAGTGAGATATCATAGAGGTTGGGCGACGCATAGTCTCGAATAGGCCTATTATGGTCGTTCGCCGATAGGATGGGGTTCACCATGATATTATTTGCATTTGATGCTCTATCTTCTAGTTGCTCCGCCATGTTTAAATCTTTCTCTTGTTGTTGTTGTTGTTGGCAGATATTTCTTCCCTTACGCATCAAGTTCAGGATTTTGTCCTTCTCTTATACGACGCCCGCTTCTTCCCTTACCTAAGAAGAAGCAGTGCACAGAGACGAAGAGTCTGGAAAGAAAATCAAAAAGTTATCATTAGCACAATGTATTGCCGTAGTCCCCGGCAACAGCGCCAAAAACTTGATGCGTGGTTAATGCGATGAAATAATCGTGTAGAATGTGATGGTGGAATATGCGTTGTGCATGCAAGTTTTCTTAGCAAGATCCAAGTATAAACCCTACTAAGTTGCCTGGTAAGCCCAGGGTCGAACATAGGGACTAAGGAAACAGTATGGGATGGTAATTTTCGATTACTTTGCGGTAACAAATAAATCAATGTGTTGGTTGGTATGTTGTTTAAAGTATAAAGTTTATGCGGCGGATTTGAGAAAAGAGTTAACAATACGAAAGTACAATGAGTATGCAAGGGAACGGGTTGAGAAGGGATTTAGGTAACACTTCCTAAGATTGCGTTCATGTTATGCGATCATGACACATACATGCAACAACAAGTCATCTCTCAATGAAAATGCTATGGCTTCTAGTTTTAGAACGCATGCAATGTATGCGATGATGTCTATAGGACTTACGTCTAAGCCTTTATTCTTGTCTATGCGATGATGATTGGCACACACATACACAAGGCGACCGCATATGACCATAACCTATTTCTAGGGTGCATGTGATGCATGTTGACAAACAGAGCTTATCTCTAAGTCTCTATCTCTTGCTTATGCAGATCTAATCTTGCTTTCTCAAGTCTAGAATCTAACCTAGCTCTCTTAAGTCTTAGGTTCTTTCTTTAGACTCTTTATCGAGTAGCTCTAAAAGGGTGATGGACGCAACATAAGACAAGATGATCGCATGCAATGAAGATCTTAGGTCATATTAGCTAAGTACTTCTCAACCCATTCGAAAGTTTAGTTTCTCATGCATAATGTAAAGAGAGTGAAAAGAAGTAGAAATATAGGTTCCATTGTATAAATGAAATCGAAATACCGAATGACAATGTGAAATAAAGATAAGGAGCCTGGTAGCAATTTCTTGCTTCCTAAGGCTTTTATACTGTTTTTCTCTACTCTGCTCAAAAGATATTCTTGCTTTCACAAGAGTCGGCCCTCTCTCTATTTTCCACGCTCCTTGGCACTCTCTCGAGCTGACCAAGATGATCTTCCGGCGTCTTCTCTCTTCTCTCGCTTCCACCTTCTAAGTATAACTATGAACAAAGGTTAACTATCTTCTATATGGCTCAGCTGGAATAAAAAACTGAACTCTCTGAACTGAGCGAACTCATTTAACAAAGGTGGTCTTCGGTATTTATAGAGCTTCAGTGTGAAGAGCTTTTTCTCTCAAATGATTGCACTGATGGGATGTCATTAATTCTTTATGTCTAATGCGCCAAATAATTGTCACCGCAAAGTTGAGTGTACTTGCTACAGTATCGTTAACGGCTTTTCAACTTAATTCGGAATCGACCGTCATCAGCGTTCTGTTCCATCGTGATTTATTAAGCTTTCACCTTGATGCGCCGTCTCTATGCAGCCACCTTCTTGAGCAGATTTTCGCGAACGCAAATGATCGCATAGCCTTGCGGTCGCAATCTCTTAATGCGCTCGAATGTTAATTTCTTTGGATCGCAATTTCGCCTTGCGCCAACGCATTTTCTGCACAAAATACATAAGTTAGTTTTTTTTAATGCGATGGATGCATCTGATCGCAATGTTATAAGCTATAGCATTTGGATGCAACTTTGTATATTTTTACCATCGCAATCCTTCATTGTTTTCTATTTTTGAACTGTAATAACGTGTATTTCTGCCTGTTATCACTCCTTAATTACCATTGATCCCTCTAATGAACAAATAGTTTATAGTCCAACTATAAACTAACACCACTCGAGCCAGTGAGAGGTTGAGGCCTCAATGTTCAAGACCTAGAATCAACTATTAATGGAGCAATTTATTTACCTTCCTTAAGGTCGAGGAAGGAGTGAATCCCATCTTGTGTAGTTGTGTTCCCACCTTCCTACTCAGGCAAGTCCCTAAAATGGTAGGCTTGTTGAGTCGGCCAATATGACCACTCTCACCCATACAAATCAAAGGATTGCCCTCATAGATAGAAGTTCACAACTCACTCAGGATTCAGGTCAAGTAACCTATGGTCATCGTAGTGAAATGTAAACCTCTTCTAGTAATGGTGTTATATAGAGAAAATATTCATTTCGTGGTCTGGTTTTATACAAACTCTTTGTATATAATACCCCAACTTACATATCTCCACATGAACAATCAGTATCAGATCATTTGTAGCACTTTATAATAATTGTAACATCTACAAAGTAAGTCATATTCGTAGTGTCACCAGAATAAGGTACTCAACCTTATCCATCTACTATAGACCATTTAGGTTATAACTTAAACATGATCCACCTGTATGTCTCCACGTACATGTTTAAGTTTCATAAAATAACCTTGGACCTTAGTTTATTGGATTGATTTAATTCAATCTAAACCTCTTATTTTATTAGATATATAATTTATCTTTACAAACTACAAGATGCACTCGATTTAGGATATTAACTCCAACATCCATTAATTACTTCATTAAGTCTATTCTAACCAATTTATGGCATCATGTATAAACATTATCTCACACCCCCTCTCGAGTTCTGTCTCCCAAACCCGAAAGAAGATGGGAAGATAGTCGACCCCACCTTTGTGATATCCACTGTCCAACTTCTATCAATTCTTAAAGCAACAAAATATGTATGAGTAATTGATTAGTTTTTTTTTAGCAATGGCTACAAGCATTCATTCTAAATACATTATTAATTCTAATGACTTTCAAAGATAACTCGATCCGAGTATCGCTCTGTGATAGAGTAGCATTTTCAGACCTTGAGTGTCTTTTCCCAGAACATTCCGCTTTTGCTACTTGGGGGGCGGAGGGGCGAGAAATAAAACATTGAAAAATGTGAGCTAAAAAGATCAGTGAGTGGTGTATTTTTAAAAGAAAGAAATTCATTTTTGAGAAACCAATTCCACAATCAAGCAACCATCACACATAAGAATGTAACTTTCCCAGCCTTATAACCGGCTAACCCTGGCATGATCATGTATTCCTCGGGGGTTCCCGTGAACTTCTCGCTATGCATATTGTGGAAACAATCCCAGTACCCTTATAGCCCACCGAATATGCACACGTCGACAATATCCCGCTAGACGTTCTTGAGACACGCTAACAATTTCCCAAGGTACAATCCCAGTTTCCAATGCAATTCATGTTATGCATAAACACCAAAAATCAAATCAACGAATAAAATCCAAAAAACACATTTCCCGACCATGCCAATTTTTAAAACCTTACATATATATAATAACATATATAATTGTAAACATACGAACATAGTAAAATCCCACTCAAAGTCCTTTTGAAGATTTTCCTTAAAATCTTCCTCGAGCAGCTCTTGGTCTGATTCCCCTTAATTTTACTTCTTTTTAAAGAAATCCTAAATTAGTTTAGCAATTCCTCTAATAATCCCATTTTGTCTTAAAAATAACCTTAAATTAAAATAACCAACTTACCCACTTCAAAATACCCAAAAATAGGTTTAATGCCCAAAAAGACAGCTTTAGAGTTTATTTAGGCAGTTTGGTGAGTGCGGGAAGCTGTTCGTGCAATAGACTAGCGTGGCAGATCACGCACAAGCGTGGGCATGACATAGACACTGGGCATAGGCATGCGCGTACGAGCGCTTGGCAGCAAGCGCAACGCGGGCGTGCACGCTGACAGCCATTCACCTCGTCAAATGGCGTGCCTTGCGATGGGCATGCATTGGGGTATGCATTCGTGCTACCAGGAACGCGCGATCAGTGCTAGGCACGTTGTTAGGTTTTTAAAGGATGTATATTTTCTATGTTAATTCCCTCAAAATTGTGTTGATTATTTGCTTTAAATGCTAATTTTATAGGTAAAACAGCCCCCGAGGCATTTAGGAGTCATTAAGAGAAGATTGTGCCAAAACGGATCCAATTTAACCAAGAAAATCAACAAAATTTAAGAATCGAATAAATTACCAAAATGCCATCGAGAATTGAGTTTCACCACCGAGTTGCAGCGTCACAACCCTAGGATAGGCGTTGCGCAACACTTGAAGACAGAACGCTTAATCCTGCTGCAAAATAGGTCAGTGTTGCAACACTCCCCACAGCCTTGCAACACTCTGGATCTTGACGCAAATCACCCTGTGTGCGCGCACCTTGCGTTGACAAGCGTTGAGAGGTAGCATTCCAACGCAAGCCCAACACTTCTTGGCTTTTCATCGATTTAGCATTGCAACGCTACCTTGGGAACTATAAAAGGTTTTTCTTTCATTTTTGCAAGGAGAGGAAGAAAATTCCATGGAGGTTGGATCTCTCTCCAAGTTCTTTCACTTCTTTGGTAATTCTTGTTCTAATTTAGGTTATATTTTATATTTTTGTTTAAATGTTAACAACAGTTTTTTAATTCTTCGTAAGATTTGTCAATGAATTTGTGAAGTTTGATTGAATCTTGTTTCTAATTTCAAGGGTTCTTGCAATTCTTTTGAGTTTTTTCTTTTTCCTTATCAATTGCAATCTTAATTGTGCTTTCTTGAATCTATGTTTAATTCTTGATGTGTGTTGAATGATCTTTATCTTGAACATGTATAGACTAGATGCTTGGTTTTGTCATAATCATTGTTGAATATGTTGCTTTCAATATGTTCGATGGAATGTCTAGCCAAGATCTATAAGAGGCAATAGTAATTGTGCGTTTGATGGCTATCGTAGGATGCATTAATTACTAGATTTGAAGAAAATTTGGTTAATTGAGTAATTGAATCCTAAAACCTAATACGCATGTTTTCTACTCTATATGGCCGCTATCGAACCCAATAGAATTAGGAGCATGTAGGTTGATTAGGGTTTGGCCTATCCAACCTTAATCAATGATTAGGACGCTCTCTCGACTAGGTTATTGCAAGTTGTCGGCCTTTGTAGAGGCTAACTTGATCGAGTTGAGTGAGTAGTTGCGAGCATAATCCGATTGTCAATTAACTTTTAGAATTCGATGATAGGAATTACATTGAACGTCTAACTTGAACTAGAAGCAAGAGTATTTCTCACTTGTTTACATACATCTTTTATCTTTTGATCTTTAGTACTTTTCTAATTTCATCAAACCCCCATTTTATTGCTTTAATAGTCAAGGTTAGTTAAGAAGGGATTAGAATTAAAACCTTGCTTAAGAATCGACCTCTTACTTCCACTTTAACTACAAACTAGTTTTAGTAGGTGTATGAGTTTTATAAATATTGTTTGTTTTGGGTTAAGTAGAACTAACGACACCTACTTAGCTACTGAACACGCGTGCATATGCGCTGGGTGATAGATGATGGTGTTATCGTCTGCCCTATGCGTCCGGTTGGGCCTTCTACCTTCCAATGCAAATTCCTCGCTTCTCAGAACTCCAAATTCAATGGCAGCCCAGGGTCAGATTTTACATTTAATTCTTAACACTAATTTCTCCTTATTTGCATGAGTAATTTATGAGAATTATCCGCCCCAAGTTTTCCTATTTATAGGTGTCCAAAAGCCACCAAATCTTGACACTCGCCTCCTTTACATGTCCAAATTCCCTCAGCCCGCATATGTCAATGCTTCCTTCTTGACATCACCTTCATGCATGCATTTGAAGTGTCCTCCTCTCCTTAAACAAACACATAAGCACTTTTTGCATGTTCTGTGGTGCGCCCACCTCATCCTTACTTCAACTCAGACTTCACCAAATTCAACCACTTGTTCCAACTTGTTGTCATCTTAAACTTGCTTCCCAAGCTTACCCAAACCAACGCATAACCCCTCTTGGCTGCATAGCTCCTTGTCAACGCATAACCTCACATGATCACCTAACATCTCCCTTGATCGCATAGCTTGCCCAAATTCTAACTTCACTTGGCCTCACTTGATCGCATAGCCTTGTCTTGGCCACTTGGTCCTACTTGGACGCGTCCTCCCTTTGGCCATCGCGTACCTATAGGCCAACACATAGTTTCTTAATTGGCTGCACACTCCTTCCAATGCCTAGTCCTAAAGTTAACGTGTCACACCCCCTCCCGAGTTCACCTTTGTAAACCAAAATGAGGTGTAAGGACAACAGATACCACTCTTTTGAGATATCTATTGCCTAAAACTTCTCTTAGTTCAAGTTGGGATTTAAGAAAACAATTGAAAAATACATCTCATTTGAAAATCATTACTTAATACAAGTTGTATTAGAGTTTTACAAATATTTTCCCATCCCGAAAACAACTTAGTTAATAACATTCTAGCACTGGTAGACCTCAACTTTTAAGCTCAGTTAGTGGTAACAGCTTACCTGCAAAAAAACATAGAAGAAGAGCATGAGCCTTAAGCTCTGGTAACAGCTTAAAGACCTCAACTTAGTTAATAACATTCTACCTACAAAAAAAAAAAAAAAAAAAAAAACGTAGAAGAAGAGCATGAGCCTTAAGCTTAGTGAGTGGTAACAGCTTAAAGAGTTTCTTTTAACTCAAACAAATAAAATCATATCACATTACAATGTTAAAACTCAAACCTCAACCTCAACTGAGTCTATTCTTCGTCCTACCAATACACCGTGTACATAGTTAAAGCTAGTACTTATCATAACTGTTGTATCTCTTATGTGCACATAGATCCTCATCTTATGGGATTAGAAGCTAGGCCTGTCTGCTATTTGACCATCCCATACAAGGTTCCTCCCACAGGCTTAGGAATTAGGCCTAATGGCCCCCTGACCATCTTGTGAGATTCTGCCCCGGGTATAGGAACTAGGTCTGTTGACTCCCTGACCATCCCGGTCACATATTCTCATTATCGTTCTGGCTACTCATTCACACCATAAACATATAATTTAGAAGATATGCCTAGGACCTTAAAAGAATACCACTCACAGTTTAATTGCAGGAATCTTCTTCTCCTAGTGAGTTCCTTAGTTTCCCCTGGTTCCTTCTGAACTCTCGAGCCTGTACTAGATCATTAATTAGTTTAGAATCTCAGTTAGGGCTAAAATAACTTTAGAATACCTTATTGGCCTTAAACTTAGCTTACCAACTCCAAAAGACCTAAATCAAACCTCAAAACTGCAAGAATAGCTATTAGACGCAAAGCTGTCTTTTCTGCACTTGGTTTGTCGGTTGGACGCCTGGGTAACCTTACCATGCCTCGTCAACCCTCAAGATACCTAATGTTCAATCTCAACTCTTGGATACCTCCTCCAACGCCTAGATCTCACCTCAAATGCCCAGAACTTCCCCAACCCTAATTTCCTCTCGAACTCTCTCTTTTATGAATCTTTTTTAGAGAAACTCTGAATAATCAAAGTGAAATGAGAGATCCAAGGTATTTATAGGCCTTGGGAGCCCATCCTTGCCACCTTACATGTCTCAGATGCCTGACACCTCCACCTTGCATGGAGTTGAAGTGTCCTTTTCAGGTGAAACCAACACCCAGCCCGAGCCACCTCTTGCTTACATGCCACTTGATGTGTCCTATTCCCACCATGTCTAACTCTTCATGCTTGCTTGAAGTGTCTTCCTCATACTTTGCATGCTTTAATCTTGGTTCTAAACTATCCACATCTTGCTGAGACTCCCAAGGTTATATTTGGTGAAGACACATTAATCTTACTTAGCTCCACTCCAACACCTAGTTTCTTGAATATGTTCCAAAACTTCCAACTCTTCTATCATGCATCCAAGGTGAAGTTCAATGCTTATCTACTTAGTGTTTGTGTGTCCAGACAAATCCTTTGACATTTAGACTTTCTTGAGTGCTTTCCAAAATGCCCAACTCCCTCACTTAGGCATCCAAGCATGCTATATCCTCAAGGCATGTGTATTCCTTGTTTCTCTTAGGGTTCTTGTTGTAGATTCCTCTTCCATGGTTTCTCCAAGCTCTAATCTTCATTTCCTTAGGTTTAAATTAGACTTTATTTATCCACACCCCCCCCCCCCCCATGCGTTCAAAATACTCCCTAGGCGTTTAACATTCAAGCTCTAGGGTTTTACCTCCTAATTAGGTCATATGCTTTCCACCACTTAGCCAAATTTCCAGCTTTGACCTTTATGCGTTCCTTACTTCATTACCATGCGTCCAACCCTAATCTTCTCACTTGATTGTACCTGGATCAAATTATGGTTGTCCAACACTTAATCATTTCTTCCCCCTAGGCATTTGACATATCCAGAGTTGCTAAAGTTTCCCTAACATGCATCCAATTGAGCATTTTTATCCCAAGGTTGTGTCCAAGGTCTCTACCATTTCTGGTTGTGCTTCTAACTCTGAGATGACTCATTTCATACTTAATACTTAGTCCAATTTCCTCCCTCTTCCTTGGCCTAGGTGTTTACCTTGTCCCCTAACACTTAGCCAATTTGAAATCTTCCATTTCTAGGCCAAGTCTAGGTTCAAAGAATAGTCTTGTCACTTAGCCAAAATTATGGCCTTAACTTACGATGCTTCCAACTTTTGAATTTCTTAACACTTAGCTAAAATTTCATTATCCTCTTCTTATCTAGACCAATGCATGCTTCCCTCCCAACCACATGGTCCCAACACTTAGAAGCACATGGCCCATCGTATAGCAACCTTTGCGCCTATCGTTCAGCTCATAAGCCCATCTTGTGGCACATCAATGCATGCCCCATGCGTTGGTCTGATTGTGCCCATTGTTCAGTTATGCGCCCGTAAACTCCAATGCAAGCTTGCGCCTAACACCTTGTACGCCTGCCTGCAGGATCCAATGCCCACACAACACTTGCGCTTACGGCTTCACTATGCGTTGCATGGACTAATTCTTCTTAGCGCATCCTTGCGCCAATTCAACCTCTAACGCATGAGCTCAACATCATCGTCAAGCCCTTAAAGCTGCTTGCTTGTTCAACCCAAGCAGCTGCCTACTTGCTCAATATTCCAGATTTAACTTTCAATTTTAATAACTAATTTTCCAGGCATTTTCTCAAGAAATTGTCTTCTACAAACATTCTAAAAAATGTCTTAGCAAGCTTAACTTAAAATTTCAGCTCAGAATTCCTCATGGTTGTGCCAAAATCCTCAAATTATCAAGACTGGCCCAACTTACCCGAGGACCTCCAGCCGGATTCTTCATACTCCAGCTCGATTCTGCTAGAATCTCCCTCTGGCATTTCAACCTCAACAACTAGACATACTCAGAGTTTGAATGGCTCTGGAATTACTTCATTTTCACGAGCGAACTTCTCCCCAACTTCTGTTTGAAGTCGAGCTTCCTCTTTTTAAACTAACAGCTGTATGTTCTCCTTTTAACATCAAGCTTCCACCTCATCCTTAAAGGATAATATCAAACCTGAGTATGACAGCTGGCTTAGCTGATCAATCACCAAGATGATCTTTTCCTCTTGGTTATCGACGCAAGGGCCAGCTCTCAAGCCAACGCTTGCAACCCCATGGCTGCATACCTCCTCCTCAACGCATCGCCCAATCTGGCTAACGCATAGCTCACTTAGAGGCTATTGTGTCCCTTCTTTGGTTGCATACTTCTAAGCCAACGCATGTCCTAGCCCACGCATAGCTGTCTTATCATATCAACCTTGCGTTAAGCCTTACTCGTTTATATCATAACTTTAACGTGCATCACATACTCTATCGTCTAGCTCGTCGTCTAGTATTGCTGCCGCATAGCACCATCGCATAGTGTTGCCGCATGGCACCATCGCATAGTGTTGCCGCATAACACCATCGCGTAGCATTGTCGCATACCATCGGGTAGCATTGCCGCATGCCATCGTGTAGCATTGTCGCATACCATTGCGTAGCATTGCCCGTTTTACTACCCGATCAACCAACGCACGCAACTCCAATGCCCAACGCCTATGTCCGCGCAACTTGAGGTTGCCGCACGCTTTGCCAACCTCTCACGATATAGGCTGCTGCATGCCTTATCAACGCATCATGCCTTTCAACTCATGTGTTCATCCTTAGTGCCAACACATAGTTTATCCTTGCCTTCAACACTTAGCCTCTACAAGCCTTGGTTGCTACCTACGCAA